>NW_025745273.1:600000-818401 GCF_021184085.1 Oncorhynchus gorbuscha | reverse complement strand
GGGGGAGGGAAGACGAACGGGGGTGCGAAGAAAGGGCTTAACACAGGAGACATGGAAGACAGGATGGACGCGACGAAGATGTCGCGGAAGAAGCAGTCGCACAGCGACAGGATTGACGACCTGGGAGACACGGAACGGACCAATGAACCGCGGAGTCAACTTACGAGAAGCTGTCGTAAGAGGAAGGTTGCGAGTGGAAAGCCACACTCTCTGGCCGCAACAATACCTTGGACTCTTAATCCTGCGTTTATTGGCGGCTCTCACAGTCTTCCCCGCAGACAAAGGCAGACCGGTAATGAAGTCTAAGGCGATGTGAGACCATGGTCGAGAAGGAATGGGGAGCGGTCTGAGACGACCGGCAGGAGGAGAGTTACCCGACTTAGTCTGCGCGCAGTCCGAACAAGCAGCCACGAAGCGGCGCGTGTCACGCTCCTGAGTCGGCCACCAAAAGCGCTGGCGAATAGACGCAAGAGTGCCTCGAACACCGGGATGACCAGCTAACTTGGCAGAGTGAGCCCACTGAAGAACAGCCAGGCAGTGGAAACAGGAACGAAAAGGAGGTTACTAGGACAAGCGCGCGCGACGCAGTGTGCGTGAGTGCTTGCTTAACCTGTCTTTCAATTCCCCAGACTGTTAACCCGACAACACGCCCATAAGGAAGAATCCCCTCGGGATCAGTAGAAGCCACAGAAGAACTAAACAGACGGGATAAGGCATCAGGCTTGGTGTTCTTGCTACCCGGACGGTAAGAAATCACAAACTCGAAACGAAATTAAAACAACGCCCAACGAGCTTGACGGGCATTAAGTCGTTTGGCAGAACGGATGTACTCAAGGTTCTTATGGTCTGTCCAAACGACAAAAGGAACGGTCGCCCCCTCCAACCACTGTCGCCATTCGCCTAGGGCTAAGCGGATGGCGAGCAGTTCACGGTTACCCACATCATAGTTGCGCTCAGATGGCGACAGGCGATGAGAAAAATAAGCGCAAGGATGAACCTTATCGTCAGACTGGAAGCGCTGGGATAGAATGGCTCCCACGCCTACCTCTGAAGCGTCAACCTCGACAATGAATTGTCTAGTGACGTCAGGAGTAACGAGGATAGGAGCGGACGTAAAGCGTTCTTTTAGAAGATCAAAAGCTCCCTGGGCGGAACCGGACCACTTAAAACACGTCTTGACAGAAGTAAGAGCTGTGAGAGGGGCAGCAACTTGACCGAAATTACGAATGAAACGCCCGATAGAAATTAGCGAAACCTAAAAAGCGCTGCAACTCGACACGTGACCTTGGAACGGGCCAATCACTGACAGCTTGGACCTTAGCGGAATCCATCTGAATGCCTTCAGCGGAAATAACGGAACCGAGAAAAGTAACGGAGGAGACATGAAAGAGCACTTCTCAGCCTTAACGTAGAGACAATTCTCTAAAAGGCGCTGTAGAACACGTCGAACGTGCTGAACATGAATCTCGAGTGACGGAGAAAAAATCAGGATATCGTCAAGATAGACAAAAACAAAGATGTTCAGCATGTCTCTCAGAACATCATTAACTAATGCCTGAAAAACAGCTGGCGCATTGGCGAGACCGAACGGCAGAACCCGGTACTCAAAATGCCCTAACGGAGTGTTAAACGCCGTTTTCCACTCGTCCCCCTCTCTGATGCGCACGAGATGGTAAGCGTTACGAAGGTCCAACTTAGTAAAGCACCTGGCTCCCTGCAGAATCTCGAAGGCTGATGACATAAGGGGAAGCGGATAACGATTCTTAACCGTTATGTCATTCAGCCCTCGATAATCCACGCAGGGCGCAGAGTACCGTCCTTCTTCTTAACAAAAAGAACCCCGCCCCGGCCGGAGAAGAAGAAGGCACTATGGTACCGGCGTCAAGAGACACAGACAAATAATCCTCGAGAGCCTTACGTTCGGGAGCCGACAGAGAGTATAGTCTACCTCGAGGAGGAGTGGTCCCCGGAAGGAGATCAATACTACAATCATACGACCGGTGAGGAGGAAGGGAGTTGGCTCGGGACCGACTGAAGACCGTGCGCAGATCATGATATTCCTCCGGCACTCCTGTCAAATCGCCAGGTTCCTCCTGAGAAGTAGGGACAGAAGAAACGGGAGGGATGGCAGACATTAAACACTTCACATGACAAGAAACGTTCCAGGATAGGATAGAATTACTAGACCAATTAATAGAAGGATTATGACATACTAGCCAGGGATGACCCAAAACAACAGGTGTAAACGGTGAACGGAAAATCAAAAAAAGAAATAGTCTCACTGTGGTTACCAGATACTGTGAGAGTTAAAGGTAGTGTCTCAAATTTGATACTGGGAAGATGACTACCATCTAAGGCAAACATGGGCGTAGGCTTGTCTAACGGTCTGAAAGGAATGTTATGTTTCCGAACCCATGCTTCGTCCATGAAACAACCCTCAGCCCCAGAGTCAATCAAGGCACTGCATGTAGCACCCGAACCGGTCCAGCGTAGATGGACCGACATAGTAGTACAAGATCTAGATGAAGAGACCTGAGTAGTAGCGCTCACCAGTAGCCCTCCGCTTACTGATGCGCTCTGGCCTCTTACTGGACATGAATTAACAAAATGTCCAGCAACTCCGCAATAGAGGCACAGGCGGTTGGTGATCCTCCGTTCCCTCTCCTTAGTCGAGATGCGAATCCCTCCCAGCTGCATGGGCTCAGTCTCAAAGCCAGAGGAGGGAGATGGTTGCGATGCGGAGCAGGGAAACACCGTTGATGCGAGCTCTCTTCCACGAGCCCGGTGACGAAGATCTACCCGTCGTTCTATGAGGATGGCGAGAGCAATCAAAGAGTCCACATCTGAAGGAACCTCCCGGGAGAGAATCTCATCCTTAACCACTGCGTGGAGTCCCTCCAGAAAACGAGCGAGCAGCGCCGGCTCGTTCCACTCACTAGAGGCAGCAAGAGTGCGAAACTCAATAGAATAATCCGTTATGGACCGTTCACCTTGGCATAAGGAAGCCAGGGCCCTAGAAGCCTCCCTACCAAAAACTGAACGGTCAAAAACCCGAATCATCTCCTCTTTAAAGTTCTGGAACTTGTTAGAGCAATC
The DNA here is from genome assembly GCF_021184085.1 of Oncorhynchus gorbuscha. Lineage (NCBI taxonomy): Eukaryota > Metazoa > Chordata > Actinopteri > Salmoniformes > Salmonidae > Oncorhynchus > Oncorhynchus gorbuscha. The sequence continues at coordinate 815,305 of NW_025745273.1, read as the reverse complement.
AGCCCTTGCCTCCCAGATAGCTGTGCCCCATTCTCGAGCCCGGCCAGTAAGGAGTGAAATGACGTAAGCAACCCGAGCTCTCTCTCTAGAGTATGTGTTGGGTTGGAGAGAGAACACAATCTCACACTGCGTGAGAAAGGAGCGGCACTCAGTGGGCTGCCCGGAGTAGCAAGGTGGGTTATTAACCCTAGGTTCTGGAGGCTCGGCAGGCCAGGAAGTAACAGGTGGCACGAGACGTAGACTCTGGAACTGTCCAGAGAGGTCGGAAACCTGAGCGGCCAGGTTCTCCACGGCATGGCGAGCAGCAGACAATTCCTGCTCGTGTCTGCCGAGCATGGCTCCTTGGATCTTGACGGCAGTGTAACGAGCGTCTGAAGTCGCTGGGTCCATTCCTTGGTCGGTTCCTTCTGTCATGCAGGTGAAAGAGGACCCAAAAGCGACTTAACAGAAGCAGAGTTTATTCAAGTCCAAACAGGGAATAACAGAAATCCTCTAGTCTGTAGAGGGGAATAACAGGAGAAGCGGCCACAGACTGCAGGTCGCTTCGGGTAGGCGCAGGCCGTAGTTGACAGAGACACCTGCTCACACGCAGCATCTGATGAAGGCAAAAAACACGACAGGACAGGGCGATACACAATCACAGCACGGTGAATTCTAAACAAGGAACCGACAGGACAGGAACGGAACACAAAGGAAGAAATAGGGACTCTAATCAGGGGAAAGGATCGGGAACAGGTGTGGGAAGACTAAATGATGATTAGGGGAATAGGAACAGCTGGGAGCAGGAACGGAACGATAGAGAGAAGAGAGAGCGAGAGAGTGAGAGAGGGAGGGGGAGAGAGAGGGATAGAAAGAGGGAAAGAACCTAATAAGACCAGCAGAGGGAAACGAATAGAATGGGGAGCACAGGGACAAGACATGATAATAAATGACAAACATGACATGTTTAGTCTTTTCTGAAGTGGCTGAAAGCAGAGTTGTGCAGCGGATGCGAGCTGGGCCCATAACCCAGAGGTCAATGGATTGAAACCATCCTCTGCTAACCAGTCTGTTTTTAAAATGAAACGCAAACAGAAATAAGAAAGCGGAATTTCATGGGAATGTGTCAGTGCCATACATTACACATTGTTTTTGCTTCTTCTATCAGTTTGTACTGGATGTAAAAAGCAAAAAGTGCCCCAGTGGCCTAATGGATAAGGCACTGGCCTCCTAAGCCAGGGATTGTGGGTTCAAGTCCCATCTGGGGTGTTTGAAAGATAGTTGACCACCGGAATCATGCTAGGTCCATAACCCAGAGGTTGATGGATCAAAAACAATTTCCACTAACCAGCTTTTTTAGCATTGAAGTGCAAACAAATATTTAAAAAAATGCATAGTTTCATTCCATGTGTAAGTGCCATTATAATTTTTTTTACCTCTTCCATCAGTTCGTATTGGTCATATTGATTACAAAGAACCCCAGTGGCCTTAGACACTGGCCTCCTAAGCCATGGATTGTGAGATCTAGTCTTTTCTGAAATGGCTGAAAGCAGAGTGGCGCAGCGGAAGTGTGCTGGGCGCATAACCCAGAGGTTGATGGATCAAAAGGTTATCCTGCTAACCAGCTTTTTTAGCATTGAAGTGCAAACAAATATTTTTAAAAATGCATAGTTTCATTCCATGTGTAAGTGCCATTATAATTTTTTTTTACCTCTTCCATCAGTTCGTATTGGTCATATTGATTACAAAGAACCCCAGTGGCCTTAGACACTGGCCTCCTAAGCCATGGATTGTGAGATCTAGTCTTTTCTGAAATGGCTGAAAGCAGAGTGGCGCAGCGGAAGTGTGCTGGGTGCATAATCCAGAGGTTGATGGATCAAAAGGTTTTCCTGCTAACCAGCTTTTTTAGCATTGAAGTGCAAACAAATATTTAAAAAAATGCATAGTTTCATTCCATGTGTAACTGCCATTATACATTTTTTTTACCTCTTCCATCAGTTCGTGTTGGTCATATTGATTACAAAGAACCCCAGTGGCCTTAGACACTGGCCTCCTAAGCCATGGATTGTGAGATCTAGTCTTTTCTGAAATGTCTGAAAGCAGACAGCATCGTGAAGAAGGCGCAGCAGCGCCTCTTCAACCTCAGGAGGCTGAAGAAATTCGGCTTGTCAACAAAAGCACTCACAAACTTCTACAGATGCACAATCGAGAGCATGCTGTCGGGCTGTATCACCACCTGGTATACCTTTCACTCCCTCCTCTCTACATTTTCCTCCTCTGTCTCTGCTGCTAAAGCCACTTTCTACCACGCTAAATTCCAAGCATCTGCCTCTAACCCTAGGAAGCTCTTTGCCACCTTCTCCTCCCTCCTGAATCCTCCTCCCCCTCCCCCCCCTCCTCCCTCTCTGCAGATGACTTCGTCAACCATTTTGAAAAGAAGGTCGACGACATCCGATCCTCGTTTGCTAAGTCAAACGACACCGCTGGTTCTGCTCACACTGCCCTACCCTGTGCTCTGACCTCTTTCTCCCCTCTCTCTTCAGATGAAATCTTGCGTCTTGTGACGGCCGGCCGCCCAACAACCTGCCCGCTTGACCCTATCCCCTCCTCTCTTCTCCAGACCATTTCCGGAGACCTTCTCCCTTACCTCACCTCGCTCATCAACTCATCCCTGACCGCTGGCTACGTCCCTTCCGTCTTCAAGAGAGCGAGAGTTGCACCCCTTCTGAAAAAACCGACACTCGATCCCTCCGATGTCAACAATTACAGACCAGTATCCCTTCTTTCTTTTCTCTCCAAAACTCTTGAACGTGCCGTCCTTGGCCAGCTCTCCCGCTATCTCTCTCTGAATGACCTTCTTGATCCAAATCAGTCAGGTTTCAAGACTAGTCATTCAACTGAGACTGCTCTCCTCTGTATCACGGAGGCGCTCCGCACTGCTAAAGCTAACTCTCTCTCCTCTGCTCTCATCCTTCTAGATCTATCGGCTGCCTTCGATACTGTGAACCATCAGATCCTCCTCTCCACCCTCTCCGAGTTGGGCATCTCCGGCGCGGCCCACGCTTGGATTGCGTCCTACCTGACAGGTCGCTCCTACCAGGTGGCGTGGCGAGAATCTGTCTCCTCACCACGCGCTCTCACCACTGGTGTCCCCCAGGGCTCTGTTCTTGGCCCTCTCCTATTCTCGCTATACACCAAGTCACTTGGCTCTGTCATAACCTCACATGGTCTCTCTTATCATTGCTATGCAGACGACACACAATTAATCTTCTCCTTTCCCCCTTCTGATGACCAGGTGGCGAATCGCATCTCTGCATGTCTGGCAGACATATCAGTGTGGATGACGGATCACCACCTCAAGCTGAACCTCGGCAAGACGGAGCTGCTCTTCCTCCCGGGGAAGGACTGCCCATTCCATGATCTCGCCATCACGGTTGACAACTCCATTGTGTCCTCCTCCCAGAGCGCCAAGAACCTTGGCGTGATCCTGGACAACACCCTGTCGTTCTCAACCAACATCAAGGCGGTGGCCCGTTCCTGTAGGTTCATGCTCTACAACATCCGCAGAGTACGACCCTGCCTCACACAGGAAGCGGCGCAGGTCCTAATCCAGGCACTTGTCATCTCCCGTCTGGATTACTGCAACTCGCTGTTGGCTGGGCTCCCTGCCTGTGCCATTAAACCCCTTAAACTCATCCAGAACGCCGCAGCCCGTCTGGTGTTCAACCTTCCCAAGTTCTCTCACGTCACCCCGCTCCTCCGTTCTCTCCACTGGCTTCCAGTTGAAGCTCGCATCCGCTACAAGACCATGGTGCTTGCCTACGGAGCTGTGAGGGGAACGGCACCTCAGTACCTCCAGGCTCTGATCAGGCCCTACACCCAAACAAGGGCACTGCGTTCATCCACCTCTGGCCTGCTCGCCTCCCTACCACTGAGGAAGTACAGCTCCCGCTCAGCCCAGTCAAAACTGTTCGCTGCCCTGGCCCCCCAATGGTGGTACAAACTCCCTCACGACGCCAGGACAGCGGAGTCAATCACCACCTTCCGGAGACACCTGAAACCCCACCTCTTTAAGGAATACCTAGGATACGATAAGTAATCCCCCTCACCCCCCTTAAGATTTAGATGCACTATTGTAAAGTGACTGTTCCACTGGATGTCATAAGGTGAATGCACCAATTTGTAAGTCGCTCTGGATAAGAGCGTCTGCTAAATGACTTAAATGTAAATGTAAATGTATCTTTGGACGTGGCAATTGATTCAAACATGCTCTTAAACATTCCTGACTGGCCATAGAGGACACCTAACTGATGGACCCAGGAAAGGGAATTCCGGATCAGTGGGGAGGCTGAGCAGCCAGCCTGTGTAATCAGATTCACATAGTGTGCTCCACAATGGACATAGAGGGCTAATGGTTGCTGCCTCCTCACAATTACCTGTGTATTTTCCCGCGATGTTTGAGGCACCATTGTAACTCTGCCCACATAAGCCAGACATGGGCAAATTGAGTCTCAACAACACATCAGTTGCCACTTTCGCAATGCCCTCGCCTGTTGTCTCCGACACCCTGTATAGCCCAATAAACTCCTCGTGAGGGACAATGTCATGGTCAACATAACGCAGACAGACACTCTCCTGTTCAGCACCAGAGACATCTTGAGTACCATCAACAATTAATGAAAATTGTACAATCGAAAGAGACCTAATCTCAGCTGCAATACCTCGAATGACTGTATTGGCCATGATGTTCAGAATTTCATTCTGTGCTTTGGGGCCTGTGTACATTGTGGTACGCTCTGTTAACCACTTCAGTAAAATGGGATCATCCTCTTCTGCCCTAAGTTTCAAACGCTGGTATAAATTCCCACTGTCATCCGTGTGGCCTCTAAAGGCTTGTCCCTGTCTTACTACATGCCGCACCGAACTAACAATTTTCATCAAGCAATGCCTTGCGTCCTCCTGCTGTTTACCCCACGCACTGGATAACTGGACACTGATTGGATTTAGCTGGTGTGCTGCTACAGTTACAAAGTGGCGGTGGGTTTGGCAGTTTTGATGTGCTGTGAATTTTTCAATGGCCTAAATCCTGCACTAATGAAGTCAGCATCTGCTCTTTGGCCAAAAGATGGCTGGCTTGAAAACCCTTGGCTACAGTGAAAACACAACACTCCTTTTATTGATGGATTATAATGTTGCCAAAGACTCAACAATCTTACCTGAGACTCCCTGTCTCTGCCAGTCTGTCCCCAGCTCTGCTGTCTGTGTGCCACCTGTTGCCTGCTCTGCCTAATGACATCATTGTGAAACATTTCCATTAGCATTTCACTTCTTTCTTATGAACATTTTATCTACTAGTCTTTGAGATATTAGGCTACTAGAGTTCCTACTTTGCGTTTTGGTGTACTGACAAATACTCTGATGTCCGTCTTTTTACTTTTTTCTGCCAATTTTCTACCTGGCTGGTTGGCCGGTCTAGCTGCACACACAGACATTTACACAACATATGCTGCAACCTTTTGTAATTTTAAGATAGTTTGTTTCATATTGGGGAGGGTTTTGGGGGTGTATGTCACCTTAAGGGATTGCAGATATAGATTAGTGAGGGTGTACTGGCGGCAGACAGGAAGGAGATGTTGGACTGTCTGGCGCCCCTGTGCGCCACAAATAGGCAAGTTGTGATAGGGGGGATTTTAATTTAGATTTAGGGGTAGGGGGGGATAGCAGTGCAGGCGCCATCAGCGGGCTAATGGCTTGCCATGGTCTGGTTGATGGAGGCCTGCACACTACTCCGACAATGGCTGGTTCCACTTGGTGCAACTCCCGGGGGGTTGCGCGGGGGCTTGACAATATTTTTCTGTCTAGGTCCTTGGGTCAGTTGTCTAGGCAGCTGTTGCCTGTTTTCTTTTCGGATCACGACGGGGTGCTCCTGCAGGTGAGGTCACCAGTCTGCCTCTTCGGTAGGGGGTACTGGAAATTAGATCGGGATGTGCTGTATGAGCTTTCATTGAAGCATTTACTGGTTTGTTTCGTGGGATTGAAGGCCTCCGGTCCATGTGTGAGGGGGTGTTAGAGTGGTGGGATTTAGTTAAGGTAAGGAATGGACAACAAGCTCAAGGACCTGAATTGGTTGAGCCATCTTCAAGTGCTTGCAGGTACGTTCCATCATGTACAGGCATAGCTTGGCGCGATCCCCCACCTGTCCAAGACCATCTTGTGGCGGGGAGGAGACACCTTTTGGGACTAGTAGTATGGGCTAGGGTACGGCTGTTGTTAGGTGGGTGAAAGGGAATTTTGTTTTAACTTGGGCTAGGGTAGAGAGAGGTGTAGGGAGTGTGAGGGGGACGGTCAGGGACAGGTTTCAGCTCTGGCTTCTCATAAGCCTCTTTAAACGGGGACTGTGGGAAGCCAGGCAGGACATGGTAAAGACAGAGAGATTGGGGGGTGGAGGGGATTGTGAGGAGGTTGGAAGGAAATTTGAGGGGGAGGATGAAGAGGGAGGAGGGGAAGTGGGGGCAGCATGCTGCTCGGGAGAGGTGGAAGGGTGGTTTAGGGCTGGGGTTAATTTAGATGTTTTAAGGGGATAGATTAGGGACGGGAGATAGGGGAAGGTAGGGCTTTAGAGATGTAGTTTGTAGGCATGAAGGGGAGGGAAGATGCTCCCCTGAGTTTTTTGTTATTGGGTTTGTGTCACGATTGTCGTATGGAATAGATCAAAGCGCAGCATGGTATGTGTTCATGATATTTTAATTAAAGAAAGCACTGAACACTAAATACAAAACGTGACGCTATATCCCAAAATTTGCTGACACAAGCAACTAACATAGACATAGACAATCACCCACAACCCACAATGACAAAAAAAGGCTACCCAAATATGGTTCCCAATCAGAGACAACGACTAACACCTGCCTCTGATTGAGAACCATATCAGGCCAAACACAGAAACAGACAAACTAGACATCCAACATAAAATGCCCACTCAGATCACACCCTGACCAAACAAAACATAGAAACATACAAAGCAAACTATGGTCAGGGCATGACATTTAGTTTAGTTTTGAATTTAAAAATGCCTATATTTGAGTTTGTTTGGAAATGGTTTGTTTTGTATGAATGGCATTGTAGATAATAAAAACATTTATATATATATATATATACACTGCACAAAAAAATAAAGGGAGCACTAAAATAACACATCCTAGATCTGAATGAATGGAATATTCTTATTACATACTTTTTTCTTTACATAGTTGAATGTGCTGACAACAAAATCACACAAAAATGATCAATGGAAATCAAATTTATCAACCCATGGAGGTCTGGATTTGGAGTCACACTCAAAATTAAAGTGGAAAACCACCCTACAGACTGATCCAACTTTGATGTAATGTCCTTAAAACAAGTCAAAATGAGGCTCAGTAGTGTGTGTGGCCTCCACGTGCCTGTAAGACCTCCCTACAACGCCTGGGCATGCTCCTGATGAGGTGGTGGATGGCCTCCTGAGGGATCTCCTACCAGACCCGGACTAAAGCATCCGCCAACTCCTGGACAGTCTGTGGTACAACGTGACGTTGGTGGATGGAGCGAGATATGGTGTCCCAGATGTGCTCATTTGGATTCAGGTCTGGGGAACGGGCGGCCAGTCCATAGCATCAATGCCTTCCTCTTGCAGGAACTTATGACACACTCCAGCCACATGAGGTCTAGCATTGTCTTGCATTAGGAGGAACCCAGTGCCAACCGCACCAGCATATGGTCTCACAAGGGGTCTGAGGATCTCATCTCGGTACCTAATGGCAGTCAGGCTACCTCTGGCTAGCACATGGAGGGCTGTGCGGCCCCACATGCTCAGTGTGAACCTGCTTTCATCTGTGAAGAGCACAGGGCGCCAGTGGCGAATTTGCCAATCTTGGTGTTCTCTGGCAAATGCCAAACGTCCTGCACGGTGGTGGGCTGTAAAGCACAACCCCCGCCTGTGGACGTCGACCCCTCATACCACCCTCATGGAGTCTGTTTCTGACCGTTTGAGCAGACACATGCACATTTTTGGCCTGCTGGAGGTCATTTTGCAGGGCTCTGGCAGGGCTCCTCCTGCTCCTCCTAGCACAAAGGCGGAGGTAGCGGTCCTGCTGCTGGGTTGTTGCCCTCCTACGACCTCCTCCACGTCTCCTGATGTACTGGCCTGTCTCCTGGTAGCGCCTCCATGCTCTGGACACTACGCTGACTGACACAGCAAAACTTCTTGCCACAGCTCGCATTCTGGATGAGCTGCACTACCTGAGCCACTTGTGTGGGTTGTAGACTCCGTCTCATACTACCACTAGAGTGAAAGCACCGCCAGCATTCAAAAGTGACCAAAACATCAGCCAGGAAGCATAGGAACTGATAAGTGGTCTGTGATCACCACCGGCAGAACCACTCCTTTATTGGAGGTGTCTTTGCTAATTGCCTATAATTCCCACCTGTTGTCTATGCCATTTGCACAACAGCATGTGAAATTAATTGTCAATCAGTGTTGCTTCCTAAGTGGACAGTTTGATTTCACAGAAGTGTGATTGACTTGGAGTTACATTGTGTTGTTTAAGTGTTTTCCCTTTATTTTTTTGAGCAGTGTATATATATATATTTAAATAAATACAAATTATTCCACTATGTCAATATAGTGCATGGTATGTAAGTTTAGTATCACTTTTCAACCAACCCAGTGCATTTGTTGAAAATGAAAAATGTTGAAATCAACAATACGTCAAAGAATTCAACTACTGAAACAAACTAGTGGATCAAAAAGATCAATCCCACTGGACATTGGGTTTGATTCAGACCCTGCCAGCATGGCCAGAGATGTAAATTATAACCACAGAACCACCACAGACCTTTCATGCCTGACTAAAAACAACTAAGTATTAGAGTTACTGCCATGGTCTAGTATGTCACCGTCTCAGACACCATTCACAATGCTGGCTGAGGTACGAGTAAAACATTACATATTATTTCCTAACCATTCACAATGCTGGCTGAGGTACGAGTAAAATATGACATATTATTTTCTAATTGTCAAAGAATTCCCTCTCCATAATCAACTATTCTCTCCCTGTTTACCCAGAATAACATGAGTTGTGTCCTTCATGCTGTTAGACTGTTAGTCCAAAATTATATTCAGCTACTTAGATGTCATGTATTGTCATGTTATGTTCTCTATAATGAAACTTCACCAAGTTAAATAAAGTTGATAAGTGTTACAACTTCTAACAATGGTGAGTGGAGGAGTCAAGCGCAGAGAGCAGGTAATTCAGTTTGTGGATATTTTTATTCCATAGACTGTGGAGCCACGACATGCAAAACACCAGGGCGCATGAAACAACCCGTCCCAAAATACCACGGACTAAAACTGTCCTGAAAAATACTGATTACTCTTATACACCAGATAACAGGAAACAAGTCTGCACAAATACCCAGCGGGCCTAGTGCCCTTAAATAGCCTACACACAAACACTAACTCAAAACAGGTGTACCCAATTACCCAATAAACAGAAACAAACGGAAAGGGAATCGATGGCAGCTAATAGGCTGGCGACGACGACCGCCGAGCACCGCCCGAACAGGAAGAGGCACCATCTTCGGCGAGATACGTGACAGTACCCCCCCTCCTGACGCGCGGCTCCCGGCCTCGAGGGGCGATCTTGGTGGAGGCGGTGGAAATCCCTCAAGAGCGAAGGATCTAAAATGTCCCTCCCCGGTACCCAGCACCTCTCCTCCAGACCGTACCCCTCCCAGTCCACGAGGTACTGCAGGCCCCTCACCCTTCACCCGTCTCGAGTCCAGAATAGCTCGTACTGTGTACGCCGGAGACCCCTCGATATCCAGAGGGTGAGGAGGGACCTCCGGTACCTCACCGTCCTGTAGGGGACCAGCTACCACCGGCCTGAGGAGAGACACATGAAACGAGGGGTTAATGCGATAGTAAGAGGGAAGTTGCAATCTATAACACACCTCGTTTATCCTCCTCAGGACTTTAAATGGCCCCACACACTGCAGCTCCAGCTACCGGCAGGGCAGGCGGAGGGGCAGGTTTCGGGTCGAGAGCCAGACCCTGTCCCCTGGTGCGAACACCGGGGCCTCACTGCGGTGGCGTCAGCGTCTCTCTTCTGCCGTTCACTGGCCTGCCTGAGAGAATCCTGGACTGCACGCCAGGTCTCTCTAGAGCGCTGTACCCACTCCTCCACCGCAGGAGCTTCGGTCTGACTCTGATGCCACGGAGCCAGGACCGGCTGGTAGCCCAGTACGCATTTGAATGGCGACATATTCGTGGATGAATGACGAAGTGAGTTCTGGGCCAACTCTGCCCATGGGACGTACCTCGCCCATTCTCCTGGCCGGTCCTGGCAATACGACCTCAGAAACCTACCTTTACTCTCTCCACTACTTTCGGGGTGATAACCAGAGGTATGGCTGACCAAGATCCCCAGACGCTCCATAAACGCCTTCCAAACCCGGGACGTGAACTGGGGACCCCAATCAGATACGATATCCTCTGGAACCCCATAGTGCCGGAAGACCTGCGTAAATAGAGCCTCTGCAATCTGTAGGGCCGTAGGGAGACCAGGCAATGGGAGGAGACGGCAGGACTTAGAGAACCGATCCACAACGACTAGAACAGTAGTGTTCCCCTGAGATGGGGGAAGATCAGTAAGGAAATCTACAGAGAGATGAGACCATGGCCGTTGTGGAACCGGGAGGGGTTGTAACTTCCCTCTAGGCAGATGCCTAGGAGCCTTACTCTGAGTGCATACCGAACAGGAAGAGACATAGAGCTTCACATCCTTAGCTAAGGTGGGCTACCAGTATTTCCCCCTAAGACCCCACACTGTCCTAACAATCTCCGGATGACCCGAAGACGGTAGTGTGTGAGCCCACCGAATCAATTTATCACGGACACCAAGCGGCACGTACCTACAACCGGTCGGACACTGTGTAGGCACAGGTTCAACCCTCAACGCCCGCTCGATGTCCGCGTCCACCTCCCATACCACCGGGGCCACCAGCCGAGAGGCTGGAAGGATGGGAGTGGGTTCGATGGACTGGTCCTCTGTGTCATAGAGACGGGACAGCGCATCGGCCTTAGTGTTAAGGGAACCTGGTCTATAAGAGATCGTAAATCTAAAGCGTGTAAAGAACATTGCCCACCTAGCCTGACGCGGATTCAGTCTCCTCGCTGCTCGAATATACTCCAGATTGCGGTGGTCAGTCCAGATGAGGAAAGGGTGTTTAGCCCCCTCTAGCCAGTGTCTCTACACCTTCAGGGCCTTTACCATAGCCAGTAACTCCCGGTCCCCCACATCATAGTTCCGCTCCGCTCAGCTTCTTAGAAAAGAAAGCGCAGGGACGGAGCTTCGGTGGCGTGCCCGAATGCTGAGACAGCACGGCTCCAACCCTAGCCTCGGACGCATCCACCTCCACTATGAATGCTAACGAAGGTTCCGGATGCGCCAACACCGGAGCTTCAGTGAACAGTGCCTTCACCTGGTTGAAGGCTCCATCAGCCTCTGCCGACCACCGCAGGCGCACTGGCCTCCCCTTCAGCAGTGAGGTAATGGGTGCCGCTACTTGGCCAAAACCCCGGATAAACCTCCGGTAGTAATTGGCAAACCCTAAAAACCGCTGCACCTCCTTTACCGTGGTCGGAGTCGGCCAATTACGCACAGCGTTAACGCGGTCACACTCCATCACCACCCCCGAGCTGGAAATGCGATAACCCAGGAAGGAAACGGCTGGTTTGGAGAACACACATTTCTCAGCCTTGACGTACAGGTCATGCTCCAGCAGTCGCCCAAGAACCTTGCGCACCAGGGAGACATGCGTGTGGCAGAATAAATCAAGATGTCATCAATATAGACTACCACACCCTGCACGTGCAAGTCCCTGAGAATCTCATCTACAAAGGATTGGAAGACGGCTGGATCATTTTTCAACCCATACGGCATGACAAGGTACTCATAGTGGCCTGATATGGTACTAAACACTGTTTTCCCCTCGTCTCCTCCCCGAATACGCGCCAGATTATACGCGCTCCTGAGGTCCAGTTTTGTGAAGAAACGCGCCCCGTGGAATGATTCCACCGCCGTAGCGATGAGAGGTAGCAGATAACTAAAACCCACTGTGATCGAATTGAGACCTCGATAATCAATGCACGTACGCAGACCTCCATCCTTTTTCCTCACAAAAAAGAAACTCGAGGAGACAGGTGACATGGAGGGCCGAATGTACCCCTGTCTCAGAGCTTCCGTGACATATGTCTCCATAGCCAACGTCTCCTCCTGTGACAGTGGGTACACGTGACTCCGGGGAAGTGCAGAAAAAAATAAACAAAAACATGTGACCAACAGGGAGCTCTGGGTGAGTTTGGTGCTTGCTCACCTGGGGTGGCCGAGAAGTGTTCTGCCGGCCAGCTCAACTCCCAGAGGAACTCCTCCAGCACCGGTCCGAAGTGTGTCCTCTCTGTCCACAATAGGCGCCGGAGGAGCCTCCTCCTCTGGTCTCCATAGATGCAGCTCCTCCCAACTCCATCGGAGTGGGAGCGGGAGGGCTGGAAGGTGGAATTGACAGGACCCCTTCTGAACGCCCGCGGGCAGCTAGCAGGTTGTCCAATCGAATCGACATGTCTATTAGTTCATCAAGGGAGAGAGTTGTGTCCCGACAAGCTAGCTCCCGGCAGACGTCCTCCCGGAGACTGCAACGATAATGGCCCATCAGGGCCCTGTCATTCCACCCAGCACCAGCAGCTAGGGTCCTGAACTCCAAAGCGAAGTCCTGCGCACTCCTCGTCTCCTGTCTGAGGTGGAACAGTCGCTCACCCGCCGCTTTGCCCTCTGGTGGGTGGTCGAACACAGCTCAAAAACGGCGGGTGAACTCCAGGTAGTTGTCCCGGGCCGAGTCTGGGCTGTTCCAGACAGCGTTGGCCCAGTCCAGGGTCCTACCCGTTAAACAGGAGACGAGGAGGCTCACACTCTCCTCACCCGAGGGAGCCGGACTCACGGTAGCCAGGTAGAGCTCGAGCTGGAGCAAAAATACCTGGCACCCAGCCGCCGCTCCATCGTACTCCCTCGGGGGGGTGAGACGCAATGTGCTGGACTCAGAGGACGACGTAGGTGGAGTAGGTGGCGTCGTCAGTGGGGGTGCTGGGATAGACTTCGGTAGACCACTCCTCTCTCATCGCTCCATCCTCTCCATCATCTGGTCCATCGCTGTACCGATCCGATGGAGGACCGCTGTATGGATGTAGAGAGATCAGTGCAGTACATGTGTAGTGTCACGAGTCCGACCGAGGGTGGTTTCCCTTCCCGGTCGGGTGGCGCTCGGCGGTCGTCGTCACCGGCCTATTAGCTGCCACTGATTGTCTTTCCTCCCCCTCCTTGTATGTTTATTGGTAGCACCTGTTTGTGATGATTAGTTTGTCTTTATTAGACAGCCGGCCCGCCTGGTTGTTGTGCGGGATTATTCATTGTAACCTTCGGCTCTGTAGTAGAGGAACGTGTTAGTTCCTGGTCGTGCATTTTTCAGTAGTCATTTTTCATTCCCTGTGTTTTGGGGCCGTTATTATTGTGAGCACCCTGTGGTGCGTTGGTGCAATTAAAGAGCGCAGCATTGTACTCTCTGTCTCCTGCGTTTGACTCCACACCCACGACACCCAGAGTATTACATGTAGAGGGATAATTCCAGTGCAGTACATGTGTAGAGGGATAATTCCAGTACAGTACATGTGTAAGAGGGATAATTCCAGTACAGTGCACATGCAAAGGATGTAGAGAGATCAGTGCAGTACATGTGTAGGGGGATAATTCCAGTGCTCTGGTCATTGATTGGAGACTTAATATGTTGAAAACAGGTCCCTAGTGGAATGACAACAACATGGCTGCTTGTTAATGAAGAGATGGAGGGAGAGAGAGGGTAACCATATACATTACACATGGACCGTAATAAATCCTGAATGTATTGAAATGCCTGCAGGGGATGTGTTAATTCATAACCCATCATTTATACCTGTTAATTCATAACCCATCATTTATACTTGTTAATTCATAACCCATCATTTATACTTGTTCATTCATAACCCATCATTTATACCTGTTAATTCATAACCCATCATTTATACTTGTTAATTCATAACCCATCATTTATACTTGTTAATTCATAACCCATCATTTATACTTGTTAATTCATAACCCATCATTTATACCTGTTAATTCATAACCCATCATTTATACCTGTTAATTCATAACCCATCATTTATACCTTTTGCTCGAAAGGGGCGGTTCAGGCAGGCTGGCATGCTCCCTGACCTTACTTCTTACTTGGCAGGAACTAATGGGGATCCTTAATAAGCCCCAGGAAGAGTAGTTGCTGCCTTGGCAGGAACACAGTCATGTGATACGTGGTATAGAAAAGTCCAATCTTAGGAGAGTACATGGGAGGCACTATACTGTGTATCTGCAGGTGTCTATCTGTTCAAAACCACTGATACAGGTGCCCTTCCACCCTCTGGTGGGATGGATCATGTCTACAGAGAAACCTAGATTAAAATACTTAGATTTGTGTGTATTGGGTATATCTTGTGAAATTGTTAGATATTACTTGTTAGATATGACTGCACCATCGGAGCTAGAAACACAAGCGTTTCACTACACCCACAATAACATCTGCTAAACACGTGTATGTGACCAATACAATGTGATTTTGGTTTGAAATGAACGTCCTATTTATCAAAGATGCTTTTGGATGGGTTTGGATGGGTTCAAATTACTCCAAAGGATTTTAATTTGTTAAAAGTACATATTGATACAGAAACACTAAACCATGATTTAGATTTACTAACATCAAGTTGATTGACAAAGTAATGACACATTTGGAAGAATTTAATAAACCACATTGGCTATTCTAAAAGATATGCCTCTGGGGTAAGTATGGTGCAATGCAAATATGCAGTGGGTGTAAAGTTTGTTTTAAATTCTCACTCATTAAAAACGAATCAATCAACACATGCTTCTCTTTGAACGACTTAATAATATAATAATCAACGTTTTTGAAATAAATGAAAAATGAACTTTTGGTTCCTCAACTGCGTTGCCCACTCCAGTCAGCAGATGGCGATGTGCGTCTTTTAGGTTCCGGCGACGCTGCCAGTGTGACGTATATTCAGGTGGACGGGACGCTCCTTCAAAAACAACAGCTAGTCAGACACCTCGGTAGCTTTCTAGCCAACACAGCTACAACATTCATGCTCTTTACACTGGTTTGGTGTATATTAGTTGCTGTGTGTGAAAACAAACTTCTGTTATATGTACTTGTTGGCACATTTAATTATATATTTACGTTGTTTGTCAGCTAGCTGGTTTGTTAAGTTAGCTTAGAGCTAGGCTAGTTGTTAACATCCCAACCATGAGTTCACTAAGCTACTCTCCTGATAAAGAAGGGGAGGTCTGCTGTACGGAGAAAGAAACCCTCGTGAAAGAGGAGGAGAAAGAAACTCTCGTGAAAGAGGAGGAGGAGGAGGAGGATGTTACAGTAAAACAAGTAGAGGGTGAGGCAGTTGCTGTGAAAGAAGAAGAGAACGACTTTTCAGTGAAAGAAGAGGAAGATGCGTTCAGAGTGAAAGAGGAGGAGGATGTTACAGTAAAAGAAGAGGAGGCAGAAAAAGAGGAGGATGGGGAGATTACTGTCACATTGGAGGAAGAAGAGGAGGTTGGAGATCTGTTTCATACCAGTAAGTACCGTCTTTGCAGTCGTTGAACCAATATGCAGTAAAGGGGTTCTACACTTTAATGTTGTTCTGTAGGAATGGCTGAAGCTATACTGTAACGTGTAGAACATCAAGAGTGGACCATCAACAAAACGTTAACAATTGATCAAATGCATCCAATGACAATTCCTGAAATACTGTAGTCCTCAATATCTCCTATTAGATTAGCCTAAGATGTACTCTTAGAGGGGCAATCAGCAGTTGTTGCATCCATTTTGGGACTTATACATTAATCATATCTACCCACCTGTTTCTTGAAGAATTCACTAAAATTACCTCATGAGCTTAGTTCAACTGTCTTACTCCATCAGAACCCAAAATATAAGCTTTTTTTACTCCAATGTTTATCAGTAAATATAAACAAACACTCCTCAAAACATGGTTAAAACTGTCATGTTGAAATCATGGATTGTTGCATTTCTCCAGGTCCATCCTTCAGCTTTTTACTGAAACGGGCCGGGAGTACGCTTTGTCATTGTTTCTACTGCTGATTGCTGCCCCCGTTACTCCTCAAGGTCCAAGGACTGTATGTTATTTTCAGAGGTAGACTGGCTCTGGCAGCCAAAATAGCCAAATATTCCATCGAGATGTGAATCGATTCTCAATTGCGATACGTTCTAGAAACAAATTGCTGTACTTTCATATCACATCAAAATAATTTCACATCATACTTTCATATCACATCAAAATCATTTTAGTTTTAGACTGTTTGATCTGCTACTGCACTGCAAGCGGTACCGGCCAAAAGGCTCAAAAAGCTTCTACCCCCAAGCCATAAGACTGCTGAACAATTCATGAAGGGCCCTGTTGGAGATTGGTAGCGGAGTCGAGGGAACAAGCAGGGTTGGACACGGCCATGTTATTATCCCACAGTCTCTGTGGTTCATTTTTATTTTACCTTCATTTAACTAGGCAAGTCAGTTAAGAACACATTCTTATTTTCAATGACGGCCTAGGAACAGTGGGTTAACTGCCTGTTCAGGGGCAGAACGACAGATTTGAACCTTCTGTTGACTAGTCCAACGCTCTAACCACTAGGCTACCCTGCCGCCTCATTGAACCCCATTCCTGGGAATTAGATTTGATTACAAATCGCCCCTGTCTGTTACCACAGAAGGGTTCCGTCTGTCCCATTCCCAGCAAGTTTACGAGGTGCTTTGTCGCCGGTACCTGGTTGATAGGGGAAACCTCCATGCTTATTATAGAAAAAGTAATTAGGGGAAAACTGAAGTAAAACAACAAACCTGTTTGAAATATGAAAACTATTCCAGAACTATCTTTGACTCCAAAACTAAAATAGCCTAAAATAATAACCAGCATGAATTATGTTCCGTTTGAATAATTTATATCTTATCTTTGGGGAAAAATAGACCTAGCTTGTGTATCACTATCACTTGCTATCACCAGAAATACTTTAAGAAATTAGGATATTGGGAACTCCTTTCGATTCGTATTAATAGCTTAAAGAAAAGAACATTGGCATGAATTACCCCCCGTGAACAAGAAGCACAACATTACCAATATTTTCAGAGATGTGAGATATTTAATTTGTTCTCTGTAATTCTGTAATATCGTATAGCTTTGCAATCGTGACATTACGTACTTTCAAGGAAAATAGGCATGTCTTGACTCATACCCTGACTTTAAAAAGGGATTTCATGAGAATTAGCTTAGGAACCGTGTCACAGCATGACAATGTGATTGGTCAACAGTCTCTTGGACGGGCGTTATATACGCGTTGACATTTTATGGAATAGTTTTTATTTGAAAACGTTTTTTGTTTACTTGCCTGCCTATTGAATTTGGAGTGCATTGTACTGTTCATCTCTGAAACTCACTTAGATAATTCCTTTGATACGGATTCAGACCCTTTGCTACTGCTGTATGTAAATAATGCATTTCTATTTCTTTTAATAAAATCAACTATATGTACTGAACTGGTCTGATGCTTTAAGCACGCTGTTTGATCAAATAATTAAGACACACAAATGACTTGAGGGAGCCAGAGATCAAGATAACCTAACCAGAAGAGAGAGAAATTATGCCGTTATGCTCCTGAAGTTTCCGGCGGTCGGCAACACCAGCGGTCGGCAACACCAGCGGTCGGCAACCTTTTCCATTTGGAGTGCCAAGTTATCTGACCATTTCTACTGATCTGGTGCCAGTTAGGATTTTCAAATTCACATTTTACTGGAACAGTTTCATTTAATTTATAATAGTATCTCAAAATCATTATCTGTGATTAATCTACA
Organism: Oncorhynchus gorbuscha; assembly: GCF_021184085.1. Taxonomy (NCBI): domain Eukaryota; kingdom Metazoa; phylum Chordata; class Actinopteri; order Salmoniformes; family Salmonidae; genus Oncorhynchus; species Oncorhynchus gorbuscha. The sequence continues at coordinate 797,281 of NW_025745273.1, read as the reverse complement.
TTCTATCTAAATGAAAATTACACATCTATAAGTAACTTTTATTGCCATTGCCAACTATGTAAAAATAGCCTACATAAAGCCAACAAATGCAAATATAGCAGCCTGCAGGTAGAAAATATCCTATAAATCACATTTGCTGCACATGGCCTGTCTAGAAAGAACTTGAAACATTGTATCAACTGGGTCACCCAAAAAGTCAAAGATAGCAAGCTTGCAACATTGTATAAAATATTCTGGGCCTTCAGAGTTTCCAGCCAGTGAGTTTGGGACAGAAACAACTGTTGGCTATTTGTTAAAGGGATTAGAAGTAATCAGGTATTTTTTTACATTTCCACTGGATCAGAGCATTACATGTTTCTCTTTTATGCTGAGTGGTTAGCGAAAGGGCGAGAGCTGGAAGTATTTTCTGAAAATACTTTGAGGAACCTTTGTCATTCGCAATTGATTTTGATTAGACTTTGTTTACTTGCTGTTTTGAGGTGAAGAAAAAAATACTTTGAGAAGCTCCACAACTCATTAGTGGTGGTACGTTAAGACTAGAGGTCGACCGATTATGATTTTTCAACAGCGATACCGATACCGATTTATTGAAGGACCAAAAAACCCGATACCGATTAATTGTCCTATTTATTTATTTGTAATAATGACAATTACAACAATACTGAATGAACACTTATTTTAACTTAATATAATAGATCAATAAAATCAACTTTGAAACATGTTCAATTTGGTTTAAATAATGCAAAAACAAAGTGTTGGAGAAGAAAGAAAAAGTGCAATATGTAAGAAAGCTAATGTTTCAGTTCCTTGCTCAGAACACGAGAACATATGAAAGCTGGTGGTTCCTTTTAACATGAGTCTTCAATAATCCCAGGTAAGAAGTTTTAGGTTGTAGTTATTATAGGAATTATAGGACTATTTCACTCTATACCATTTGTATTTCATTAACCTTTGACTATTGGATGTTCTTATAGGCACTTTAGTATTGCCAGTGTAACAGTATAGCTTCCGTCCCTCTCCTCGCTCCTCCCTGAGCTCGAACCAGCAATACATCGACAACAGCCACCATCGAAGCAGCGTTACCCATGCAGAGCAAGGGGAACAACTACTAGAAGGCTCAGAGCAAGTGACGTTTGAAACACTATTAGCGCGCGCTAACTAGCTTGCCATTTCTCTTCGATTACACCAGCCTCATCTCGGGAGTTGATAGGCTTGAAGTCATAAACAGCGCAATGCATGACAAACAACGAAAAGCTACTGGCAAAACGCACAAAAGTGCTGTTTGAATGAATGTTTACGCGCCTGCTTCTGCCTACCACCGCTCAGTCAGATACTTAGATGCTTGTATGCTCAGTCAGTTTATATGCAACGCAGGACACGCTAGATAATATCTAGTAATATCATCAACCTTGTGTAGTTAACTAGTGATTATGATTGATTGTTTTTTATAAGATAGGTTTAATGCTAGCTAGCAACTTACCTTGGCTTACTGCATTCGCGTAACAGGCAGTCTCATTGTGGAGTGCAACAAGAGAGAGGCAGGTCGTTATTGTGTTGGACTAGTTAACTGTAAGGTTGCAAGATTGGATCTCCTGATTGTTATGAAAACTTGAAATCGGCCCTAATTAATCGGCCATTCCGATTAATCGGTCGACCTCTAGTTGAGACAATCAGAAATACTATCAGACGTCACCGAATGCAGGCCAGGTAGATTAATGCTACTTTTATATGCGTAATCAGGTGTGCGTCCTTACTCAACATTGACAGGAGTGTTTCAAATGAAAGACAATTCATATATTGACAAAAGTGACGCATCTTGCGGTGTCAGGTCTGTCAGGGGCCGTTTCATTTAGTATCCGTTTGGGTCGGCATGGGGAATGATTGTATTTCCCTGAAGGAGGGAACGATGTACAGCACCTGTTTGTCCCCGCCCTTTCCTGGGTCGGTGAAGAGCAGTGTTATATTTAAGGAATAAATCCGAGCCTCACGCTCATTACCTGTGGAAGGCGGGTCTTCCAGCGAGGCGTAGATTTAATAGTATGTTGTACCTAGTTTTCTTCCTTCAGAGAACAGTAGTCACATAGTCATAACGTTACGCTTGTCATATGATGAACTTCAACTTAAATACTGGATCTTGCTGTTGGACAGTTTTTTTTGTTCAACTATCATCAGCTGATCCAGGAAATCATTTTCTGAATGCCAGTCACATGACAAACATCACAACATGCAACAACAACCAAAGTGCTTCTTCATTCATTACGTCGGTAAAGACAGTTATGTATGCCATGCTGCACGTTGGATCCAACATCCCTAAAGAAATTATTGTCTATAATGTGTTATTGTCTGCTTGATTTACAGGAGGGTCTTGTTAGTCTGTTTGCACACAGAGAACTGTTCCTTGATGGATAGGCTATTGTACAACACACAGCGCTATTTTCCTTTATTCAGGACTTTCAAAATGACAACAGATTATAGATTGCATGTTGTGATGTTTGCCTAGTGGGATTATTGACAAAATTATCTGGTGATCAGGTTATGAAATGTCATGACAAAGATATTGTAGTTTCCATGTTTCACCTGAAATATTAAATTATTTATTGGTCTATGTTGTTGTTAGGTAAAGTTATGGGTCCTACAGTAGATCTATGTTATTGTTAGGTGAAGTTATGAGTCCTACAGTAGATCTATGGTGTTGGTATAACTAGCGGTTTCCGCATTAGCATGGAGGAGTTCCTGCAACCAAAGTGCGCGTGCATCGCTTTCATGCTCCAATTTGATCAAACACAGAAAGGGGCCTATTTTGGAGACCAAAAGTTGTCTGGCACACTGCTGAGAGTTTCAACAACATGAATAACGTATTTCTAGCCTATAATCAGCGATGTTACTACTAATTTGAAAACAAGACTAAATATAACTATTCTTGCTCATTTTAAGACTAATGTTAAATCATTTGAACATTCATTACAGACGTCAATTGTTGTACAACATCATGGCTAAGCTGTTGGCATCACCTTTTACAGTGGATTTCTGCTGTTGTGGGCCTTAAACCATCTGTCTAACTTGTTGTTCACACAGGAGATAGATGGTACTATCGTGGATCCTCTGGGGAGCCTCAAAAACATCATGATGCTGACCAGACAGAGAAGAGTCTCTCTACATCAGAACACCTCAAGAAACATCAGCAGAGACCTAAAGGGAAAACATCTATTTGCTGCTCTGACTGCAGGAAAGGTTGCAAATCTTTATCAGAACTTAAAATACACCAGCAAGTACACACAGGAGAGAAACCATACTGCTGCTCTGACTGCGGGAAACATTTCTTAAGATCAAAATCACTAAAAGTACACATGAGAATTCACACGGGAGAGAAACCTTATAGCTGTGATCAATGTGGGAAGAGTTTTACTATGTGTAGCTATCTGACTATACATCAGAGAACACATACAGGAGAGAAACCTTATAGCTGTGATCAATGTGGGAAGAGTTTCACGACATCTAGCCATCGGATTGTACACCAGAGAACACACACAGGAAAGAAACCGTATAGCTGTACCCAATGTGGGAAGGCTTTTACTCACTTAGGCAGCCTGCTATCACACCAGAGAAAAAACACAGGAGAGAAATCGTATAGCTGTAATCAGTGTGGGAAGAGTTTTGCTCAGTCAAGCAACCTGGTATCACACCAGAGAACACACACGGGAGAGAAACCTTATAGCTGTGATCAATGTGGGAAGAGTTTTACTAAATCTAGCAGTCTTATTGTACACCAGAGAACACACACGGGAGAGAAACCTTATAGCTGTGATCAATGTGGGAAGAGTTTTACTAAATCTAGCAGTCGTATTGTACACCAGAGAACACACACAGGAGAGAAACCTCATAGCTGTGATCAATGTGACAAGAGATACTCAGATAAAAGATCTCTGATCAAACATAAGAAAATGCATACATGAAGGAGTTGTTTCATGATATAAATGAAATTATGTCACAATGTAGAATGTTTTAACATTTTGAAGTAGGAGTATTTTAATGATGTCACAATGGAGAACCCTAAACGTTAGCCCCCCCTGTTCTATTGATTTCAGCATGATATGGATATTAGCCTCATCAGTGGAAATTGTTTTGTACTTTGCTACGTTCATCTTTCCCTCGATCCTGACTAGTCTGCCAGTCCCTGCCACTGAAAACATCCCCACAGCATGATGCTGCCACCACCATGCTTCACCATAGGGATGGTGCCTGGTTTCCTCCAGACGTGATGCTTGGCATCCAGGCTGAAGAGTTTAATCTTGGTTTCATCAGAACAGAGAATCTTGTTTCTCATGGTCTGAGGCCTTTTTTTGAACTCCAAGTGGGCTGTCATGTGACTTTTATTGAGGAGTGGCTTCTGTCTGGCCACTATCATAAAGGCCTGATTGGTAGAGTGCTGTATAGATGGTTGTCCTTCTGGAAGGTTCTCCCATCTCCACAGAGGAACAATGGAGCTCTGTCATAGTGACCAGCAGGTCTTGGTCACATCCTTAAACAAGGCCCTTCTCCCCCGATTGCTCTGTTGAAGAGTGGTTCCAAACGTCTTCCATTCAAGAATGATGGGAGGCCACTGTGTTCTTGTGGACCTTCAATACTGCAGAATATTTTTGGTACCCTTTCCCAGATCTGTGCCTTGACACAATCCTGTCTCAGAGCTCTACAGACAATTCCTTTGATCTCATGGCTTGGTTTTTGCTCTGACATGCGCTGTCAACTGTGGGACCTTATATAGAAAGGTGTGTGCCCAAATTGGACATAATCAATTGAATTTACTGCAGGTGGACTCCAATCAAGTTGTAGAAACATCTCAAGGATGATCAATGGAAACAGGATGCACCTGAGCTTAATTTTGAGTCACCTAGCAAGGGTCTGAATACTTATGTAAATAAGTTATTTCTGTTTTTCGCTTTGTCATTATGGGGTATTGTGTGTAGATTAATGAGGAACACAATATTATTTAATACATTTTAGAATAAGGCTGTAATGTAACAAAATGTGGAAAAAGTCTAGGGGTCTGAATACTTTCTAAATGCTCTGAATATGCTATTGGTTTACCGTTAGAATAAGTTGTATGACTACACCAATACTGTTCAAGCAACGATGAATAGACCTAGAAAATGGATGGCCAACCTTGCTGCTAGAGATCTAGCTACTGGGTGTGCAGGTTTCTGTTCCAGCCCTGCACTAACACCTGACATTGTGCTGATTATTTGGATTACACACTATTCAATCATATCTTGTTTAGGAGTCAGATGGATGTCTAAACCCACTGCCCATTTCCACAGGTGTTCTTTACGATATGAAATAAATGGTTGATTCTTTGAATGAAGTATTGTGTCTTTTTGGTTCATTGAACATTACCTATTTGTCTGTTTTATTTGGTTGTTACTCTAATTTAGTCTGTTATTGATGCACAATCAATGTCTGGCTGACGGTCTGTGAACTGAGTCAATCTAGTACCCATAGAATGAATGTTGTGGGAATTTACTTCTGCTACATTTATAAAATGTTTTAAGCTTTATTTAACTAGGCATGACTGTTAAGAACAAATTCTTATTTACAATGATGGCCTCCCGGGGAACAGTGGGTTAACTGCCTTGTTCAGGGGCAGAATGACAGATTTTTACCTTGTCAGCTCGGGATTCGATCCATCAGTCTTTTGGTTTCTGGCCCAATGCTCTAACCACTAGGCTACCTGCCGGCCCATAGGCATGTCCAATGCAGACATGATAAGATTAGTATTTGCTTCATGGGCGTGTCTAATGCAGACATGATGGGATTAGTATTGGCTTCATAGGCGTGTCCAATGTACTTGTACATGAAGTTTGTAATTTAGATACTGAAACAGGATTGGCTCATCCTCCCACACTGTTTCCATGTTGCTGAGATGTTTTCTCCATTTGAAATGATACTGTTAGAAATAGGTAAAACACTCACACATCTGAGAACTTGTGTGTGTTAATCATTAGTTAATGACTTTTTCATCAGACAATTGATGAGGCTCATAATGAGGCTGACCATGTTGAAGGATACCAGATGAGACTCATAATGAGGCTGACCATGTTGAAGGAGACCAGACTAGACTCATAATGAGGCTGACCATGTTGAAGGAGGCCAGATTAGACTCATAATGAGGATCACCATGTTGAAGGAGACCAGATTAGACTGATAATGAGGCTGACCATGTTGAAGGAGACCAGATTAGACTCATCATGAGGCTGACCATGTTGAAGGAGACCAGATTAGACTCATAATGAGGCTGACCATGTCGAAGGAGACCAGATTAGACTCATGATCAGTGGTGGAAAAAGTACCCAATTGTCATACTTTAGTAAAAGTATAGATACCTTAATAGAAAGTTACCCAGTAAAATACTACTTGAGTAAAATATTAAAGTATTAGGTTTAAGTATCTAAAGTAAAATAATGAATCATTTAAAATTCCTTATATTAAATCAACCAGACGGCACCATTTTCATGTTCTTTCTATTTATGGATAGCCAGGGGCACACTCCAACACTCAGACATAATTTACAAAGAAGCATTTGTGTTTAGGGATGTTCTCTGTTTAGTGAGTCCGTCAGGTCAGAGGCAGTAGGGACGACCAGGGATATACTCTTGAAAGGTGCTGATTTGGACCATATTTCTGTCCTGCCAAGCATTCAAAATGTAACTAGTACTTTTGGGTGTCAGTGAAAATGTATTAAAAAGTACATTATTTTCATTTAGAAATTTAGTGAAGTAAAAGTAAAAGTTGTCTTTACTTTACTTAATTACTTTACACCACTGGTATTGTGTTACAGCTGCTCTCTCCTCCTCAATGTCATGTACTGTACCAGATACTGTTTCAGCTGCTCTCTCCTCCTCAATGCCATGAACTAGACCAGGTACTGTGTTATAGCTGCTCTCTCCTCCTCAATGTCATGTACTAGACCAGGTACTGTGTTACAGCTGCTCTCTCCTCCTCAATGTCATGTACTAGACCAGGTACTGTGTTACAGCTGCTCTCTCCTCCTCAATGTCATGTACTGTACCAGATACTGTTTCAGCTGCTCTCTCCTCCTCAATGCCATGAACTAGACCAGGTACTGTGTTATAGCTGCTCTCTCCTCCTCAATGTCATGTACAAGACCAGGTACTGTGTTACAGCTGCTCTCACCTCCTCAATGCCATGAACTAGACCAGGTACTGTGTTACAGCTGCTCTGTCCTCCTCAATGACCGAATACAAACAGTGTAACTATTCCCTCCGCAAGGCAATCAAACAAGCTAAGAGTCAGTATAGAGACAAAGTAGAATCTCAATTCAACGGCTCAGACACAAGTGGTATGTGGCAGGGTCTACAGTCAATCACGGATTACAAAAAGAAAACCAGCACCGTCACGGACCAGGATGTCTTGCTCCCAGGCAGACTAAATAACTTTTTTGCCCGCTTTGAGGACATTACAGTGCCACTGACACTGCCCGCAACTAAAACATGCGGACTCTCCTTCACTGCAGCCGACGTGAGGAAAACATTTAAACGTGCCAACCCTCGCAAGGCTGCAGGCCCAGACGGCATCCCCAGCCGCGCCCTCAGAGCATGCTCAGACCAGCTGGCTGGTGTGTTTACGGACATATTCAATCAATCCCTATCCCAGTCTGTTGTTCCCACATGCTTCAAGAGGGTCACCATTGTTCATGTTCCCAAGAAAGCTAAGGTAACTGAGCTAAACGACTACCGCCCCGTAGCACTTACTTCCGTCATCATGAAGTGCTTTGAGAGACTAGTCAAGGACCATATCATCTCCACCCTACCTGACACCCTAGACCCACTCCAATTTGCTTACCGCCCAAATAGGTCCACAGACGATGCAATCTCAACCACACTTTTCACTGCCCTAACCCATCTGGACAAGAGGAATACCTATGTGAGAATGCTCTTCATCGACTACAGCTCGGCATTTAACACCATAGTGCCCTCCAAGCTCGTCATCAAGCTCGAGACCCTGGGTCTCGACCCCGCCCTGTGCAACTGGGTACTGGACTTCCTGACGGGCCGCCCCCAGGTGGTGAGGGTAGGCAACAACATCTCGACCCCGCTGATCCTCAACACTGGGGCCCCACAAGGGTGCGTTCTGAGCCCTCTCCTGTACTCCCTGTTCACCCATGACTGCGTGGCCACGCACGCCTCCAACACAATCATCAAGTTTGCGGACGACACAACAGTGGTAGGCTTGATTACCAACAACGACGAGACTGCCTACAGGGAGGAGGTGAGGGCCCTCGGAGTGTGGTGTCAGGAAAATAACCTCACACTCAACGTCAACAAAACTAAGGAGATGATTGTGGACTTCAGGAAACAGCAGAGGGAACACCCTCCTATCCACATCGATGGAACAGTAGTGGAGAGGGTAGTAAGTTTTAAGTTCCTCGGCATACACATCACAGACAAACTGAATTGGTCCACCCACACAGACAGCATCGTGAAGAAGGCACGGCAGCGCCTCTTCAACCTCAGGAGGCTGAAGAAATTTGGCTTGTCACCAAAAGCACTCACAAACTTCTACAGATGCACAATCGAGAGCATCCTGTTGGGCTGTATTACCGACTGGTACGGCAACTGCTCCGCCCACAACCGTAAGGCTCTCCAGAGGGTAGTGAGGTCTACACAACGCATCACCGGGGGCAAACTACCTGCTCTCCAGGACACCTACACCACCCGATGTCACAGGAAGGCCATAAAGATCATCAAGGACAGCAACCACCCGAACCACTGCCTGTTCACCCCGCTATCATCCAGAAGGCGAGGTCAGTACAGGTGCATAAAAGCTGGGACCGAGAGACTGAAAAACAGCTTCTATCTCAAGGCCATCAGACTGTTAAACAACCACCACTAACATTGAGTGGCTGCTGCCAACACACTGACTCAACTCCAGCCACTTTAATAATGGGAATTGATGGGAAATGTAAAATATATCACTAGCCACTTTAAACAATGCTACCTAATATAATGTTTACATACCCTACATTATTCATCTCATATGTATACGTATATACTGTACTCTATATCATCTACTGCATCCTTATGTAATACATGTATCACTAGCCACTTTAACTATGCCACTTTGTTTACATACTCATCTCATATGTATATACTGCACTCAATACCATCTACTGTATCCTGCCTATGCCGCTCTGTACCATCACTCATTCATATATCTTTATGTACATATTCTTTATCCCCTTACACTTGTGTCTATAAGGTAGTAGTTTTGGAATTGTTAGCTAGATTACTTGTTGGTTATTACTGCATTGTCGGAACTAGAAGCACAAGCATTTCGCTACACTCGCATTAACTTCTGCTAACCATGTGTATGTGACAAATAAAATTTGATTTGATTTGAACTAGACCAGGTACTGTTACAGCTGCTCTCTCCTCCTCAATGCCATGAACTAGGTCCAAAGCCCTCTCCTTCATGGTTTCCCCAACCTAAACCCACTGAGATGAGGTCCAACTCACTGAGATGTCCAACTCACCAACCTAAACTCACTGAGATGAGGTCCAACGCCCTCTCCTCCATGGTTTCCCCAACCTAAACTCACTGAGATGAAGTCCAACGCCCTCTCCTCCATGGTTTCCCCAACCTAAACACACTGAGATGAGGTCCAAAGCCCTCTCCTCTGTGGTTTCCCCAACCTAAACTCACTGAGATGAAGTCCAACGCCCTCTCCTCCACGGTTTCCCCAACCTAAACACACTGAGATGAGGTCCAAAGCCCTCTCCTCCATGGTTTCCCCAACCTAAACTCACTGAGATGAGGTCCAAAGCCCTCTCCTCCATGGTTTCCCCAACCTAAACTCACTGAGATGAGGTCCAAAGCCTTCTCCTCCATGGTTTCCCCAACCTAAACTCACTGAGATGAGGTCCAAAGCCCTCTCCTCCATGGTTTCCCCAACCTAAACACACTGAGATGAGGTCCAAAGCCCTCTCCTCCATGGTTTCCCCAACCTAAACTCACTGAGATGAGGTCCAAAGCCCTCTCCTCCACGGTTTCCCCAACCTAAACTCACTGAGATGAGGTCCAAAGAGGTGAGGTCTAATATAGGTGGTTTGGCCGACCACATGAGTAACTTTGCATGAAGACTTGTTAGGTCCCAAGCACTTTTATTTGGCGTCCATGTTTCATGGAAAGAGACCGCTAAGTTTGGGTTTGATTCAGAGCCTGCCAGTGTGCCAGGTGGACATTGGGTTTGATTCAGAGCCTGCCAGTGTGCCAGGTGGACATTGGGTTTGATTCAGACCCTGTCAGTGTGCCAGGTGGACATTGGGTTTGATTCAGACCATGCCAGTGTACCAGGTGGACATTGGGTTTGATTCAGATCCTGTCAGTGTGCCAGGTGGACATTGGGTTTGATTCAGACCCTGCCAGCATGACCAGAAATTAATTCCAAGGTCAGTAAATTATAATCACGGAACCACCCCAGCCCTTTCAAACATGTCTAAAAACACCTAAGTATTAGATTTACTGCCATGGTCTAGTATGTCACTGCCACAGACACCATTCACAATGCTGGCTGGGGTAAAAAATACCACAGATATGAAATTGCAAGGCTTTAGTTCAGTGGGCTACTCCATTGTTGATGAAAGCAGGGGAAATGTTGTGAGTAACAGAACTGCCGGAGATGTGGGGGAAGGGGAGCTGCTCACTGATTGGCTGTAGGGACAAGGGTCCCTCCAAAAATCTATCACTATTCCCCCAAATCTCCCACTAATATACCAAGCCTCCACAGACCCTGTCTTGTTTTGACTAACAGAACACATTTTTTTGACATTCAAATATGTCATTTTAAATAGCTCAATTCAATCCAGCTGGGCCTTTTTAACACAGACAGTTGTTCCTGCTGTAGATACAGATCTAGGATCAGTTCTCCTCCATAATGCATAGTCAGTACACAAGTTCTCATTTACAACTGCGACCTGGCTAAGATAAAGCATAGTAGTGTGAACAGACAACACAGAGTTACACATGGAGTAAACAATTAACAAGTCAATAACACAGTGGAAAAAAGAGAAAAAATGAGTCTATATACATTGTGTGCAAAAGGCATGAGGAGGTAGGCGAATAATTACAATTTTGCAGATTAACACTGGAGTGATAAATGATCAGATGGTCATGTACAGGTAGAGATACTGGTGTGCAAAAGAGCAGAAAAGTAAATATAAACGGTATTGTCATGTTTTGTCATTTATTATCTTGTCTTGTCCCTGTGCTTCCCATTCTATTCGTTTCCCTCTGCTGGTCTTATTAGGTTCTTTCCCTCTTTCTATCCCTCTCTCTCCCCCTCCCTCTCTCACTCTCTCGCTCTTTCTTCTCTCTATCGTTCCGTTCCTGCTCCCAGCTGTTCCTATTCCCCTAATCAATCATTTAGTCTTCCCACACCTGTTCCCGATCCTTTCCCCTGATTAGAGTCCCTATTTCTTCCTTTGTGTTCCGTTCCTGTCCTGTCGGTTCCTTGTCTAGAATTCACCGTGCTGTGTTTGTGTATCGCCCTGTCGTGTCGTGTTTTCCTCAGATGCTGCGTGGTGAGCAGGTGTCTGAGTCTGTCTGGTTCAAGTGCCTTCCCGAGGCAACCTGCTGTTCACCTGCTGTTCAAGATCGAGTCTCCAGTTTGTCCTCGTCATTTCGAGTGAAAGTTGTGTTTTTTGTTTGTATTTACTTTACTGGATTAAAGACTCTGTTTTCGCCAAGTCGCTTTTGGGTCCTCTTTCACCCGCATGACAGGTATGGGGATGAGGTAGGTAAATTGGGTGGGCTATTTACCGATAGACTATGTACAGCTGCAGCGATCGGTTAGCTGCTCAGATAGCAGATGTTTGAAGTTGGTGAGGGAGATAAAAGTCTTGAACTTCAGCGATTTTTGCAATTTGTTCCAGTCACAGGCAGCAGAGAACTGGAACGAAAGGCGGCCAAATGAGGTGTTGGCTTTAGGAATGAATGATCAGTGAAAGGAGAACCTGGAGAGGCTTGGGCGAGTAGCTGCGGGGGGCGGGGGGGGAGCTGTTGGCCGAGGTTGGGGTAGCCAGGAAGAAGGCATTGTACAAATTCAATGTTTTTTCTTTATTTTAACTATTGTCTACATTGTAGAATAATAGTGAAGACAATGCAACTATGAAATTACATATAGAATCATGTAGTAACCAAAAAAGTGTTAAACAAATCAAAATATATTTTATAATTGAAATTCATCAAAGTAGCCACCTTTGTCTTGATGACAGCTTTGCACACTCCTTGCATTCTCTCAACCAGCTTCACCTGGAATGCTTTTCCAACAGTCTTGAAGGAGTTCCCACATATGCTGAGCACTTGTTGGCTGCATTTCCTTCCATTCCGATTCATCCCAAACCATCTCATAGGCATAGTTGTGTTGTCTTCACAGTTAACTCTGATGAACTTATCTTCTGCAGCAGAGGTAACCTTGGGTCTTGCTTTCCTGTGGCAATCCTCATGAGAGCCACCTTCATCATAGCGATTGATGGTTTTTGCGACTGCCCTTGAAGAATCTTTCAAAGTTCTTGAAAGTTTCCGCATTGACTGACCTTCATGTGTTAAATTAATGATGGACTGTCATTTCTTTTTGCTTATTTGAGCTGTTCTTGCCATTATATGGACTTCGTCTTTCAGCAAACAGGGCTATCTTCTGTATACCACCCCTACCTTGTCACAGCACAACTGACTGGCTCAAATGCATTAAGAAAGAAATACATTCCGCAAATTAACATTTAACAAGGCACATCTGTAAATTGAAATGCATTCCAGGTGACTACCTCATGATAGATAGATGATAGGAGATAGAATGATGGTCAAAACATAAAACTCAAAATAAAACATAAGAAAAAGTACATTTGAATGACACTAAGTGGCAGTGTTTTTACAACTAATGCTGAAGGCTGATGCCGTGCAGGTGTTGGTACACATGCATATACACACACTCACTCAAATAAACACATACAAGTAATAGTGCCAGACATGCACACAAACATATACAGTTGGCATTGCTGTTATGATTTTAGTTGTCATTGATGTCCTTTGTTTTTAATGTATTATTTTGTTTTATTCTTTTTTTGCATTGTTTTCTTCTGTCTTTTCCTTTTTTCTCTTTAGTTAATTCTCTTGGTTGTTGGTGCATTGGGGGGTTCTTGGGGTTGGGGAATGGAATTAATTGTTTTCTCTTCCTGAGGGGGGACTGTGGGAGAGGTATCGAATGGTTGAGGGACAGCTATTGGGGAACTGTGGGGGGATCTTGGAGGGTTTGGGTTCACATTTTTTGGCCTGGTGGTAGATCGGTCAACGTGCCCTTGAGCAGGGCTTTGACCCTGGATGCTTCTGTGTGTCGCTCTGAATGGGAATCTGTTGGGTGACTGGTGTGATGTTGTTGTTTAGAATATTCAATAAATATTCAATAAATAAAATAATTTTTAAAAAATTGCAAGCTTGAGCTAGATTTCCTCGTCCCGTCTCTCAAGTCAGTGAGTCAACACAGGAAAGAGCAATGGATGGATAGTTCATTTATTTATAAAGCTGCAATGATGGGACACACACAGTTTGGATGAATGATCAGTAGTGACGGGATATAAATAGCACTCCCACAGCAATTCTACATAAATCTGACCTATAAATATACTAACAAAAAAACAGTTGAAATGTCTATCAAAGTTATAGTGATCCTATTGTGGATTTAACAATTCCTACTAATTCCTAATTGACTATAATAAATGAATACATTTTTTCCATGTGTCTCATATTCACTACATCAGAATAAACTGTCATCCATTTTTAGTATCAAAATATATCAAATTAACCTGAAAAATTACTAAAGAAGTGTAAATGAGTTTATAAAACATATACTTTATACATTTGTCATAAATTACCTGCATTGACGGGACACAGTGTGAATGAATGATCAGTAGTCGACAGGATAAAAATAGCACTCCTAAAGAAGATGCATTTTCCAGATAGTTTCCAACTTGAAAGAGGGAACATTATAGCATAAAAAACCCCTTCGCTAGAGGCGTCACTACAGAACCTGGTTCAAATCCAGACTGTATCATAACAAGCCGTGATTTGGAGTCGCATAGGGCAGCGCACAATTTGCCCATCATCGTCTGTGTTAGGGTTTGGCCGGGGTGGGCAGTCATTGTAAATAATAATTTGTTCTTAACTGACTTGCCTAGTTAAATAAATAAAGGATAAATATATTTTAAAAATTTAACTTCATTACACCGTTACACTGGCATACAAACTCAGTAGAACAGAGTTGATCATCCATATGACGTGTAGAAATACTGCATAGTGGGTAGTTTAGAAGATATCCGGAAATAAGTTAATAAATATGTAATAACGCAAAAACATAACTGTTTGTACTTATAGGTAACCATATCGTGACTACAACTAGCTTACTAAGTCTTTAACCACATTGTATTGTTACACTGGTGAGTAAAAACTCATGATTCCTACCCTTTAACTTTTTTGTCTAAAAAAATTTACATTTTACTAAACTGCGTTACCCACTCCAGTCAGCAGAGGGCGGTGTGGGAATTTAAGGCAATGCTGCTAGTGTGATGTATAATCTAGTGGACGGAATGCTTCTTTCAACAGCAGCGACAGTTCGTCAGCCACCTCGGTAGCATGCTAGACAAAATAGCCGAACCAATAAAGCTCTTTAGACGCTTTAGTGTATATTAGCCACTGTGTTTTAAACCCACTTCTGTCATCTAGTTAGTTATCCGATTTCATTTCATATTTACGGTTTTGTTGTTAGTCAGCTAGCGGGCTGGTTAAGTTAGCATTAGCCAAGCCTAGCTAACATCTCCGACTATGCGGTCACGAAGCTACTCTCCTGCTAAAGAAGAAGAGATCTGCTGGACGGAGGAAGAGGAGGATGTCACAGTAAAACAAGAAGTAGAGGGTGAGGCTGTTACGAGTAAAGAAGAATTAGACGCATTCAGAGTGAAAGAAGAGGATGTTACTGTAAAAGAAGAGGAGGATGTTACTGTACAAGGAGAGGAGGATTCCGGTTTTGGAGTGAAAGAGGAGGAGTGTGAGATGACTGTTCCATCAAAAAAAGAGGAGGAGGAAACTGGATATCTGGGCCCGGTTTCCCAAACGCATCTTAAGGCATCCAATGGTTCTAACGATGAACTTAGCCATAAGGTGGTTTTGAGAAACGGGTCCCTGATTAACACTAGTAAGTACTGTCTTAAAAACAGAGGCACAAACTCTGCAGATGTTGAACTGATGTGTGGTGTTAAAGGGGAAATCTGCAAATGCCAATTTTTGACTTTTAAAATATTTATTTATAGCCATTGATTCTTGAAGAATATAACACATGCCTCATGAGCTTAGTTCAAGTGTTGTACCCCATCAGAACCCAAAATAAGTTTTGTTGTTTAGAAACAATGGAAATAAACATTGTATAGCCTCAACATGGTTAAAGCTATAATGTTGATATCATGGATGTCAGTCCTTGCATCCATAGCTCTGTCTATGAATTTGAGAGTAGTTCCATTTCTCCAGCCCAATCCATCATCTTAATACCAAAACAGTGGTGGAATGACAGCTCTGTTAATGTTTCAACTGTAGATTGGTTGTGTGGGTTCTTTAACTTGTTATGGCTGAAATCCCGATATCGGGATAAGTGTCATCAACATCCCCTGAATAGCATAGCGCTACATACAATAAATATTACTATAAATATTTATATTCATGAAATCACAAGTGCAATATAGGAAAACACAGTTTAGCCTTTTGTTAATCCACCTGTCGTGTCAGATTTTGAAATTAATCTTTACAGCGAAAGCAATTCAAGCGTTTGTGTAAGTTTATAGATCACACAATAAAACATTAAGTACACTTAGCATCAGGTAGCTCGGTCACGAAAATCAGAAAAGCAATCAAATTAATCGTTTACCTTTGATAATCTTCGGATGTTTTCACTCACGAGACTCCCAGTTACACAAAATACCTCAGTTTGTTTGTTATGTTCAGAAATCCACAGGAAAGAGCGGTCACGACAACGCAGACAAATTCCAAATAGTTTCCATAATGTCCACAGAAACATGTCAAATGTTTTTTTTGAATCATTCCTCAGGTTGTTTTTAAAATACACTGCTCAAAAAATTAAGGGAACACTAAAATAACACATCCTAGATCTGAATGAATGAAACATTCTTATTAAATACTTTTTTCTTTACATAGTTGAATGTGCTGACAATAAAATCACAAAAATTATTAAAATCAAAAATTATCAATGAAAATCAAATTTTTCAACCCATGGAGGTCTGGATCAAAATCAAATCAAATTCATTTATATAGCCCTTTGTACATCAGCTGATATCTCAAAGTGCTGTACAGAAACCAAGCAATGCAGCTGTAGATGCACGGTGCCTTTGGAGTCACTCAAAATTAAAGTGGAAAACCACACTACAGGCTGATCCAACTAAAAAAAATATTGGGTCAACCAAGAGTCGTCTTTTCTTTCTACCAACCAATTGGTAGAAATGTTATAATGTGTATTTTTCCATATATAGACACACCCCATGTGTTTTAATTAAATCAACTATATGTACTGAACTGGTCTGATGTTTTAATTATGCTGTTTGATTAAATCATTAAGACACACAAATGACTCGGGAGCCAGAGATCAAGATAGCCTAACCATCAGAAAAAAAACTGTTCCTGCTGCTGGCCTTCGTAAATTCTGATGTTATGCTCCTATAGTTTCTGGTAATAGGCTACACCAGCAGTTGGTGACCTTTTCCATTCCACCCATCCTTTGGATTCCTTTTGGCAAACTCCAAGTAGGCTGTCATGTGTCTTTTACTGAGGAGTGGCTACCATAAAGGCCTGATTGTTAGAGTGCTGCAGAGATGGTTGTCCTTCTGAAAAGTTCTCCCATCTCCACAGAGGAACTCTGTCAGAGTGACCATCAGGTTTTTGGTCACCTCCCTGACCAAGGCCCGTCTCCCCCAATCAATTAGTTTGGCCGGGTGACCAGCTCTAGGAAGAGTATTCCATTTTAAAATGATGGAGGTCACTGTGTTCTTGAGGACCTTCAATGCTGCAGAATCTTTTTTGTACCCTTCCCCAGATCTGTGCCTCAACATAATCCTGTCTTGGAGCTCTACGGACAATTTCTTCGACCTCATTGCTTGTTTTTTTCTCTGACATGCACTGTCAACTGTGGAACCTTATATTTACAGGTGTGGGCCTTCCAAATCATATTCAATCAATTGAATTTACCACAGGTGGACTCTGAACAAGTTGTAGATACATCTCAAGGATGATAAATGGAAACAAGATGCACCTGAAAGCAATTTCGAGTCTCATAGAAAAGGGTCTGAAAACTTATGTAAATAAGGTATTTCAGTTTGTTTTTACCTGTTTTCACTTTGTCATTATGGGCTAATGATGACACCCCTCTGAAACAAGATAGCCTAGCCATCAGAAAAAAACATCTTCCTTAGCCTTATGCTCCTATAGTTTCTGTTCATAAGCTACACCAGCAGTCATTATGCTCCTATAGTTTCTGGAATTAGGCTACACCAGCAGTCAGCAACCTTTTCCATTTGGTGCCAGTTAGGATTTTCAAAATCACACTTTATTGGAACAGCTTAATTTAATTTATAGTAGTAATAATTATTATTATAGTCTTTATCGCGACATCATTCTCTGTGGTTAATCTACATTCTATTTAAATGACAATTATAAAGAAACATTTTTATTGCCGTTGCTAAGTTTTTTTTAATAACCTACATAAAGCTCAAAAATGCTAACATCGCAACCTGCATGTATAAAATATCCTGAAAAATAAATATCATATAAATCTCATTGGCTACACATGGCCTGTCTGCAACGAACAGGAAACATTGGATCAACTATCAACTGGGTCGGCCCAAAACTCGAGATAGCAAGCTTGCAACATTGTATAAAATATTATGGGCCCTCAGTTTCCCCTTCCAGTGAGTTCTCGACCGACACAGCTGTTTGTGAAAGGGATAAGAAGTAATCAGGTATTTTGACATTTCCACTGGATCAGCGCATTACGTTTTTACCTTTCGTGCCAAGTGGTTATCGAAAGGGCGAGAGCTGGAAAATATTTTCAAATACTTTCAGGAACTATTCTCATTTGTAATTCATTTTGATTAGACTTTGTTTATTTGCTGTTTGAGGTGAATAAAGCATTATTTTGAGAAGCTCCAGAACTCATTAGTGGTGGTGAGTTAAGACAATCAGAAATACTATCAGACATCCCCAAATGGGCACATTTATAGGCCTAGATTTGCACTCAGGCCAGGTAGACTAGTCCTACTTCTATGTGCGTAATTGGGGGTGTGTCCTTACTCAACATTGACAGGAGTGTTTCAGACAAAATACAATTAATACATTTATAAATCTTGCCAAGTAAGGTCTGGGTGGTCTGCCAGGGGCAGTTTCATTTAGTGTCCGTTTGGGTCGACATGAGGAATGATTCTATTTTCCCATAGTATGATTTACCGAAGTTGACCGACTGAAAGGGAGTGTAACTTTATCACAGTTGGATTCGGGCTAAACTTTGAACATTGAGATATTAAAGACATGATAGATCAGACGCAGAGTATATAAAGGTGTGAGATATTTTGAAAGACAGAGTGGCTGTGGAATGTGCTGGGTGGCTGGGAGAAGATCACAGGATTCCTATAGGGGAAGCGGATGGACATCTGTGGATTCGGCGAAGAGGTGTTGAGGTCCGGTCAGATCCCCTGAACGGAGTAATAAGGGTTTAGTGTCCTGTTACCTTCTTCCTCTCGACCCAGAAGATGTAAGGATTGGAGAGAAGGAGGGGTGTCCAAAGTGTGGTATATATACTGTGGGGCAGAAAAGTATTTAGTCAGCCACCAATTGTGCAAGTTCTCCCTCTTAAAAAGATGAGAGAGGCCTGTAATTTTCATCATAGGTACACTTCAACTATGACAGACAAAATGAGAAAAAAATCCACAAAATCACATTGTAGGATTTTTAATGAATTTATTTACAAATTATGGTGGAAAATAAGTATTTGGTCAATAACAAAAGTTTATCTCAATACTTTGTTATATACCCTTTGTTGGCAATGACAGAGGTCAAACGTTTTCTGTAAGTCTTCATAAAGTTTTCACACACTGTTGCTGGTATTTTGGCCCATTCCTCCATGCAGATCTCCTCTAGAGCAGTGATGTTTTGGGGCTGTTGCTGGGCAACACGGACTTTCAACTCCCTAAAAACTAAACTCGTCGTATGTAGGCTAAAAACAACCTGAGGATTGATTATAAACATCGTTTGACATGTTTCTACGAACTTTACAATTACTTTTTGGGATTTTTCATCTGGCTCTTGTGATTGCCTTTGAGCCTGTGGATTAACTGTAAATGTTGTGGATCTCAATGTTTTTTCTCATAATCCTGGACTATCGGACCACCATTTTATTTTGTTTGCAATTGCAACAAATAATCTGCTCAGACCTCAACCAAGGAACATCAAAAGTTGTGCCATAAATTCACAGACAACACAAAGATTCCTTGATGTCCTTCCAGACTCCCTCTGTCTACCCAAGGACGTCAGAGGACAATAATCAGTTAACCACCTAACTGAGGAACTCAATTTAACCTTGCGAAATACCCTAGATGCAGTTGCACCCCTAAAAACTAAAAACATTTCTCATAAGAAACTAGCTCCCTGGTATACAGAAAATACCCGAGCTCTGAAGCAAGCTTCCAGAAAATTGGAAAGGAAATGGTGCCACATCAAACTGGAAGTCTTCCGACTAGCTTGGAAAGACAGTACCGCGCAGTATCGAAGAGCCCTCACTGCTGCTCGATCATCCTATTTTTCCAACTTAATTGAGGAAAATAAGAAGAATCCGAAATTCCTTTTTGATACTGTCGCAAAGCTAACTAAAAAGCAGCATTCCCCAAGATGGCTTTCACTTCAGCAGTAATAAATTCATGAACTTCTTTGAGGAAAAGATCATGAAAGCAAATTACGGACTCCTCTTTAAATCTGCGTATTCCTTCAAAGCTCAGTTGTCCTGAGTCTGCACAACTCTGCCAGGACCTAGGATCAAGAGAGACACTCAAGTGTTTTAGTACTATATCTCTTGACACAATGACGAAAATGATCATGGCCTCTAAATCTTCAAGCTGCATACTGGACCCTATTCCAACTAAACTACTGAAAGAGCTGCTTCCTGTGCTTATCCCTCCTATGTTGAACATAATAAACGTCTCTCTATCCACCGGATGTGTACCAAACTCACTAAAAGCGGCTGTAATAAAGCCTCTCTTGAAAAAGCCAAACCTTGACCCAGAAAATATAAAAAACTATCGGCCTATATCGAATCTTCCATTCCTCTCAAAAATGTTAGAAAGGGCTGTTGCGCAGCAACTCACTACCTTCCTGAAGACAAACAATGTATACGAAATGCTTCAGTCTGGTTTTAGACCCCATCATAGCACTGAGACTGCACTTGTGAAGGTGGTAAATGACCTTTTAATGGCATCAGACCGAGGCTTTGCATCTGTCCTCATGCTCCTAGACCTTAGTGCTGCTTTTGATACCATCGACCACCACATTCTTTTGGAGAGATTGGAAACCAAAATTGGTCTACACTGACAAGTTCTGGCCTGGTTTAGATCTTATCTTGAAAGATATCAGTTTGTCTCTGTGAATGGTTTGTCCTCTGACAAATCAACTGTAAACTCCGGTGTTCCTCAAGGTTCCCGTTTTAGGACCACTATTGTTTTCACTATATATTTGACCTCTTGGGGATGTCATTCAAAAACATAATGTTAACTTTCACTGCTATGCGTATGACACACAACTGTACATTTCAATGAAACATGGTGAAGCCGATTTAATTTAATATTTACGGGGCTGTTGTTTTTAGTCAGCAAGCGAGCTGGTTAAGTTAGCCTAGCTAGCTAACATCCCTGACCATGAGGTCACTAAGTTACTCTCGTCCTGTTAAAGTAGAGGAAGATATGACAGTAAAACAATAAGTAGAGGATGAGGCTGTTACAGTGAAAGAGAGAAGAGAGAAAGAGGATAATGCACTATTTGGGGCAGTATTTGTCACATCGAAAAAGGAGAACGATGAAGAGGTAACTGGATATCTGAGGCCGGTTTCCCAAATGCATCTTAAGGCATCCAACGATGAACCGTAAGATGGTTTTGAGAAACCGCGTCCTGATTAACACTAGTAAGTACTGTCTTAAATACAGAGTCACAAACTCAGCAGTTGTTGAACTGATGTGTGGCATTGAAGGGGTAATATGAAATTGCAACATCCATATTTGGACTTTTTTTAAATGTATTTTTTTATACCTCTTTTTCTCCCCAATTTTGTGGTTTCCAATTGTTTTAGTGACTACTATCTTGTCTCATCGCTACAACTCCCGTGCGGACTCAGGAGAGACAAAGGTTGAAAGTCATGCGTCCTCCGATATACAACCCAACCAAGCCGCACTGGTTCTTAACACAGCGCGCATCCAACCCGGAAGCCAGCCGCACCAATGTGTGCTGGAGGAAACACCGTGCACCTGACAACCTTGGTTAGCGCGCACTGCGCCTGGCCCGCCACAGGAGTCGCTGGTGCACGATGAGACAAGGATATCATATCACAACGGACCTCCCAGTCGCGGCCGGTTACGACAGAGCCTGGATGCGAAACCAGGGTCTCTGGTGGCACAGCTGGCGCTGCAATACAGAGCTCTTAACCACTGCGCCACATATCTGGACTTTTAAGTTATTTATTTATAGCCATTTATTTATATATAGCCATAGATTCTTGAAGAATATAACACATGCCTCATGAGCTTAGTTCAACTGTTGTAGCCCATCAGAACCCAGAATAAGCTTTTTTATTCCAATGTTTAGAAACAATATAAATGTAAACCAACACTGTGTAGCCTCAACATGGTTAAAACTATAATGCTGATATCATGGATGGTCAGTCCCTGCCTCCATAGGTCTGTTTGAATTTGAGAGTAGTTACATTTCACCAGCCCCATCCATCATCTTATTACCAAAACAGTGGTGGAATTACAGCTTTGATATTGTTTCAACTGCAGATTGGTTTGTTGATTGTTGTGTGGCTTTTTTAAAGGGGCCACCGAGGATTTGAACAGAAACAAAATGGCTGCCCAGAGACTTGGTTTGGTAAACAGCTGAGGGATGGAGGCTGGAGAAATGTAACCACTCTCAAATTCATAGAGAAAGCTATTGTAGCAACCTTAACCCAAAACCTAGCGACCTCGTCAAGAAGTTCAGAAATCTTGGCGTAACAGTTATAAGGTGTTGGCTTGACAGTCACTGGACTGTCTGGAGTTCAGCTCAGGGCTACCACCTGAATTCACTACACTATGAATACAAGGACTGGCCATCCATGAGGTCAAAATGATAGTTTTAACCAGGTTTCTAGGCTATATAGTATTTTCTATAATTGCCAGTTAAGATTTTTTGTGGGGGTCAAATTGTTAGAGCTGTTGATAAGTCATAGTATAATTTTCAGTCAATTTATTTTCATACCATTACATCAATATAGCCTAACCAGAAGAAGAAAAAAACTCTTCCCGAACCAACTCCTCCTGCTGGCCTTCATATATTCTGAAGGTGCTGGTAATAGGCTACACAAGCAGTCGGCAACCTACATTTGGAGTGCAAATTTATCTTACCATTTCTTCCAATCAGTTATGATTTTCATATGGGCTGGAAGCAGTGCAACCAAGAGGAATGCTATGAAATGAAGATTGTAACTCTTACTCTGGGGAATAATTTAATACATACTTGTGGGAAAATATATCTAAAAAATATATATATTCTGATGATGTGGCCCTGACGGCCCACCACTGCTATTTAATCATTGTTAGCCACTGCTAGTGGCCTTTTTAGCTCAGACACCAGCCGCTTTTAGCTTGGATAATACCTGCCAGTCTGCACAGTGTGATATCAACCCTTAGCATATCGGACTGTTTTTCTCCACTGCATCACCGTATTCCTGCCGTAAGCTCTGGACCATCACACCGGATAATCGCAGCTAGCTAGCTGCCGCCCAGCCCTGAAGCTAGCCTTGCGCTAGGCCCATCTCCCGGCTAACGTAGTAATGACAACCTAATGGCTTCCCTGGTTCATATATTGCTGTTCACTGGACCCTATGATCACTTGGCTACATAGCTGATGCCTGCTGGACTGTTCATTAATCATGGTACTCCATTTTGTTTATTTTGTTTATCTGTCGGCCCCAGCCTCGAAGTCAGGCCCTGTGCGTCATTAACTGACCTGCTCTGCCCATTCATCACCATTTTACCAGTTGTTGTTGTCTTAACTGTTTTCCTACCTGTTGTTGTCTTAGCTAGCTCTCCCAATCAACACGTGATTGCTTTATGCCTCGCTTTGTCTCTTTAATGTCAATATGCTGTATATTGTATACTGTTGTTTAGGATAGTTATCATTGTTTTATTTTACTGCGGAGCCCCTAGTCCCACTCAACATGCCTCAGAGCTCCCACACATGGGGTGAGGTCACCTAGCATAACTGGTGCCTCCAGAGATGCAACCTCTCTTATAGTCACTCAATGCCTAGGTTTACCTCTATTGTAACCACACCCTACCATAACCCTGTCTGTACATTATGCCTTGAATCTATCCTACCACACCCAGAAATCCCAACGCACTAGATGACCAGTTCTGATAGCCTTTAGCTGTACCTTCATCCTACTCCTCTGTTCCTCTGTGATTTAGAGGTTAACCCAGGCCCTGTGTGTCCTCAGGCACTATCATTTGTTGACTTCTGTAACCATAAAAGCCTTGGTTTCATGCATGTTAACATCAGAAGCCTCCTCCCTAAGTGTGTTTTACTCACTGCTTTAGCACACTCCGCCAACCTTGTGATGTCCTTGCCGTGTCTGAATCCTGGCTTTGGAAGACCACCTAAAAATTCTGAAATTTCCATCCCCATCTACAACATTTTCTGTCAAGATAGAAAGGCCAAAGGGGGAGGAGTTGCAATCTACTGCAGAGATGACCTGCAAAGTTCTATCATACTTTCCAGGTCCAAGCCCAAACAGTTTGAGCTTCTAATTTTAAAAATGAATCTCCCCAGAAATAAGTCTCTCACTGGTGCCGCCAGTTACAGACCCCCCTCAGCTCCCTGCTGTGCCCTGGACACCATATGTGAATTGATTGCCCCCATCTATCTTC
Organism: Oncorhynchus gorbuscha; assembly: GCF_021184085.1. NCBI lineage: Eukaryota > Metazoa > Chordata > Actinopteri > Salmoniformes > Salmonidae > Oncorhynchus > Oncorhynchus gorbuscha. The sequence continues at coordinate 773,000 of NW_025745273.1, read as the reverse complement.
ACTGTTCGTTTTGTTAGGTGACCTAAACTGGGATATGCTTAACCTCTCTAGGGGGTGTGGAACGCTACATTCCCACATGGCCAACATCCAGTGAAATTGCAGAGCGCCAAATTCAAAAACAGAAATACTCATTATAAAATTTTTAAAAGCATACAAGTGTTACACATCGGTTTTAAGATTAATTTATTGTTAATCCAACCACGGTGTCAGATTTTAAAAAGGCTTTATGGCGAAAGCATACCATGCGATTATCTGAGAACAGCGCCCAGCAGACACATCATTACAAACCGTTACCAGCCAAGTAGCAATAAAATTAATCACTTACCTTTGATGATCTTCATATTGTTGTACTCACAAGACTCCCATTTACTCAATAATTGTTCGTTTTGTTCGATAAAGTCTCTCTTTATATCCAAAAACCTCAAATTGATTTATATAGCCCTTCGTACATCAACTGATATCTCAAAGTGCTGTACAGAAACTCAGCCTAAAACCCCAAACAGCAAGCAATGCAGGTGTAGAAGCACGGTGGCTTGGAAAAACTCCCTAGAAAGGCCAAAACCTAGGAAGAAGGAGGAACCAGGCTATGAGGGGTGGCCAGTCCTCTTCTGGCTGTGCCGGGTGGAGATTATAACAGAACATGGCCAAGATGTTCAAATGTTCATAAATTACCAGCATGGTCAAATAATAAAAATCACAGTAGTTGTCGAGGGTGCAGCACGTCAGCACCTCAGGAGTAAATGTCAGTTGGCTTTTCATAGCTGATCATTAGCCGCTCCTTCTGCCTCTAGAGAGTTGCAAACAGTAGTTTTGGGACAGGTAGCACGTCCGGTGAACAGGTCAGGGTTCCATAGCCGTAGACAGAACAGTTGAAACTGGAGCAGCAGCCCAGCCGGGTGGACTGGGGACAGCAAGGAGTCATCATGCCAGGTAGTCCTGAGGCATGGTCCTAGGGCTCAGGTCCTCCGAGAGAGAGAAAGAGAGAATTAGAGAGCATACTTAAATTCACACAGGACACCGGATAAGACAGAAGTACTCCAGATATAACACCCTAGCCCCCCGACACAAACTACTGCAGCATAAATACTGGAGGCTGAGACAGGAGGGGTCAGGAGACACTGTGGCCCTATCCGATGATACCCCCGGACAGGGCCAAACAGAATACACACTCAGAGCCTACCGACAGGGCCCTGTTTACGCCTCCCAGGTGCCCCCCCTCACACAGGAATACAAAATCAGAGCCAATGAGGCTTTTCTAAAAACTCCACTTGTTTCGCTCACCTGTTTTTTTTAACTACGTTCGAGATGTGGTATCCACTCGGCTGGTGGGTCCATCTGCTCCATTCCCTTAGTTTGGTCTCCCTGAGATTCCAAGTTTGAGGAATCCCTCATGCACGATTTACCCAGGTTGTCAGGAGCGGTCAACCAAGTCAAGATTCATATCCCCATTGCCAAATGTGGTGGTTAATTTCTTTAATATCAAATCAGGAGAAAAACTTATCACACAAGTCAGAGTTATTCTTAAACTAAATCTTTATTCACTTATTAATAAGGGAGCAGGTCAATACAACACACACATATAAAGTGAATCAATTTAGTGCTCTACGATAATGATGGCTGGTCGACGAATCACCCCCAGATGATTCTTTGAGAGCCACGAGACAAAAGTACAAAGGTCTTTTACAGCCAAGATAAACCCCTTTCAATATACATGACAAACAACAGATGTTGTGAAAAATACTTATAATTCTCAGCAGACAGTATCTACTGTAAAAACAGTACTCTTTGTGTAGAGACCAGGGTCTGGCCCTGGGGTCATCTCTCTCCCTGGTACCATATAGAACAGAAACATTAACTTATAAATCTGGATTGCGGTCTCTTTAGGTTTTAACACCCAAAAGACATTGTAAATCTCCTGTCAGTGTTTTCTCCCAGAGGCCCATCTCAGTAGAACACACATACACAATAGTTATAAGAACCCTCTATTCTGTTGCATGAAACAACCATTTGATGCAATAAAAGTATAATAACAATATTGCAATGTTGTTCTCACAGTGTCCACTGAAAGTTGACTAGTAACAACAACTGGAAGCAAACCAAAACAGACACCCACCATGAGACCCACTAAATCTGCCCAATAAGCGGCAAACAAAAGAAAATCAAACTTAAAAACAGGATGTTATGCAGTTGAGTGAGGACCCAAAAGCGGTTTAACAGAAACAGAGTCTTTTAATGTCCAAACACAGGGAAGACATAGATCCTCTTCAGATGTATCGATTGACAAAATAGACTACACGCAGAGAGGGCGACAAATAAATCATAAAGTCCTCTGATCTTTACAGAAGAGTCCCCTTCTAGCAGCAGAGGAGAATAGCAGGGTTAGCGGCAACAGACTGCTGGTCTCTCCGGGTAGGCGCGGGTTGTAGAGGACAGAGGTACCTGATCACACGTAGCATCTGATGAAGAGGCAGATTACGACAGGACGGGACAAGGGTGAAGCAAACGAGAATCTGACAAAGACAGAAGCAGAAACAGAGAGATAAATTAGAGACCTAATCAGAGGGGAAAAGGGAACAGGTGGGAGAGGGTAAACGAGGTAGTTAGAGGAGATGAGGAACAGCTGGGAGAAGGAAAGGAAGAGAAGGTAACCTAATACGACCAGCAGGGGGAAACGAAGTGAAGAGAAAGAACAGGAACAAGACATAACATGACAATACATGACACAGGAAGCAAACCAAAACAGTAGCGCAACTAAAGGTGTTGATTTGTCACATCTATCAAGAAAACTGGAGCACTGGGACAGACACTCTTAAATAGAACATGGACAGGCTCAGGTGAAACACCTTCCCACAAACGAGATGGACAAGCCAGCACAGGTGTAACACATACTGACTAACGAGGTGACACCAATCAGTGCGTCCTACGTGCAAATGAGCTATACGTGCTAACGAGCTATATGTGCTAACGTCCAACCTCAACACATAAATGGAAAAACCAAAGCCTGTAACACCTTCCCCCTTAAGACAACAAATATATCCTATGTTTTTGTTGGACAAGTTTGCTCACCACCAACAGAAAGCAACTTCCATTTCACATAATCTACTATAATGCTTCACCTTTACAATATAAACATGGTGTCTACTGGCTGTCAACAATAAAAAAATAAAAATAATTAAAAAAACACGTATTTCTAAATAATATACAATAGTATAATTTTCTTCTAAATAATAATATACAATCATATTATTTTTATATCCTTTGTCTTACTATAGAATCCTTAAACGCTCATGTTCCTAAAACTCACAAGCTTCAAGAACTCTCGTCCCCTTGGGAGGCCCAAACAAAACTCATCTCCAATACAGAAAAACATGCAATAAATTGTGATCCATGGTAATGCACTGGCTAAAGGCAAAACACACCTTTTTGATAGCCCACCCTTGAGACAATCAGCAACCAAGTTGTCCTTACCACGGACATGACTGATTTCAAGAGGAAACTCCTGCAATATCCGTAGTAACTTCCCACCTCACTGCGGAGCTTCTCTCTATATTCAGGGTTCACTAGATAGGCATGTTGTTGGATCGGGGCCCAGTCCCCAATGTCATGCTCTGTGCATTTGGGTTGGCACATCTGAGAATGATCCCTGATATTCTAAAAGCAGGGTAATAATGTCAATATAATTGTACCCAAAAATTGTCAGTTGTTGCATAAATAATTATGATTACTAAATGTTACATGAATTGTAAATATGAAATATCAAAACTAAATGTACACACCTTTGTTAATATGTACTAGCAATAATTCACTAAATGGTGAGGCATGGTATAATATAAAATATATATTTTGTCAGGCTGAATGTTTGAAATATGAGTAGGTGATTTGAGTCATGCTTCTTCAGTAGTGGAATAAAGACATTTAGCACTTGAATGTTGTAAATTATACTGGAGTGATGTAGGATTGTTCATAAAATTGATTATAGACCAATTTATTATACTGTGTCCATGTGTATAGGCTGCAAATACATTGAAATTAAATTGTTTTCTTTTCAATTTTCACTTTCAACTAAAACCAAACTTATATTGTACGTTTTCAATGACATTTTTCTAGGTGGGCTAGCCCCAATGTCACAGTTTTAACATGTCCAAATCAATAGTCCAAATGCAGAAAAAGTTTGTGATAAATTGAAATCCTAAACATAAAATGTACTATCTACACAAACATCTGCCACAATAATCATATTACTTCTATTTACTTATACAAGCACATTATAAACTGCACAAGCACCAAAACGCAGTTGTTTTGACAAGTAGCAATAAATCACTGATATCAATTAGGGGGGAAATCAGGTTGTACGTGATGTTGAAAGAAACACAATTTAAAAAACACATGGAAATGGGAGAAATACACTGCTCAAAAAAATAAAGGGAACACTTAAACAACACAATGTAACTCCAAGTCAATCACACTTCTGTGAAATCAAATTGTCCACTTAGGAAGCAACACTGATTGACAATAAATTTCACATGCTGTTGTGCAAATGGAATAAACAGTTGGAAATTATTGGCAATTAGCAAGACACCCCCAATAAAGGATTGGTTCTGCAGGTGGTGACCACAGACCACTTATCAGTTCCTATACTTCCTGGCTGATGTTTTGGTCACTTTTGAATTCTGGCGGTGCTTTCACTCTAGTGGTAGCGTGAGACAGAGTCTACAACCCACACAAGTGGCTCAGGTAGTGCAGCTCATCCAGGATGGCACATCAATGCGAGCTGTGAAAAGAAGGTTTGCTGTGTCTGTCAGCGTAGTGTCCAGAGCATGGAGGTGCTACCAGGAGACAGGCCAGTACATCAGGAGACGTGGAGGAGGCCGTAGGAGGGCAACAACCCAGCAGCAGGACGGCTACCTCCGCCTTTTGCAAGGAGGAGCAGGAGGAGCACTGCCAGAGCCCTGCAAAATGACCTCCAGCAGGCCACAAATGTGCATGTGTCTGCTCAAATGGTCAGACACAGACTCCATGAGGGTGGTATGAGGGCCCGCCGTCCACAGGTGGGGGTTGTGCTTACAGCCCAACACCGTGCAGGACGTTTAGCATTTGCCAGAGACACCAAGATTGGTAAATTCGCCACTGGCGCCCTGTGCTCTTCACAGATGAAAGCAGGCTCACACTGAGCACATGACAGACGTGACAGAGTCTGGAGACGCCGTGGAGAACGTTCTGCTGCCTGCAATATCCTCCAGCATGACCGGTTTGGCGGTGGGTCAGTCATGTTGTTTGGGGGGCCACACAGCCCTCCATGTGCTCGCCAGAGGTAGCCTGACTGCCATTAGGTACCGAGATGAGATCCTCAGACCCTTTGTGAGAACATATGCTGGTGCGGTTGAACCTGGGTCACTCCTAATGCAAGACAATGCTAGACCTCATGTGGCTGGAGTGTGTCAGCAGTTCCCGCAAGAGGAAGACATTGATGATATGGACTGGCCCGCCCGTTCCCCAGACCTGAATCCAATTGAGCACATCTGGGACATCATGTCTCGCTCCATCCACCAACGCCACGTTGCACCACAGACTGTCCAGAAGTTGGCAGATGCTTTAGTCCAGGTCTGGGAGGAGATCCCTCAGGAGACCATCCGCCACCTCATCAGGAGCATGCCCAGGCATTGTAGGGAGGTTATACAGGCACGTGGAGGCCACACACACAACTGAGCCTCATTTTGACTTGTTTTAAGGACATTACATCAAAAGTTGAATCAGACTGCAGTGTGGTTTTCCACTTTAATTTTGAGTGTGACTCCAAATCCAGACCTCCATGGGTTGATAATTGATCATTTTTGTGTGATTTTGTTGTCAGCACACTCAACTATGTAAAGAAAAATGTATTTAATAAGAATATTTCATTCATTCAGATCTAGGATGTGTTATTTTAGTGTTCCCTTTATTTTTTGAGCAGTGTATTTTACCTCACTGATTAGAGGACAACCTGCAGAAGACAGTTAGCTACATTTTGGAGAGATGCATTTAAATGTAGGGGTTGCTAAATAAAGGAACACAACACATTTGTCATCACTCATCGATATCATGTTGAAATCAATTGTGCGAGAGGAGGGAGAGGAGGGAGATGAGGTTGCACGTCCTGTTAAAACTAACAGCTCAAAAAACACATGGAATATGGGAATAATGTGTACATCCCTGGTTAGAGGACAATTTGTAGAAAAAAAACGCTACATTTTGAAGTGTTGAGTTTGGATTCAAGAGCGTCACCAACGTGGTAAGTGTAACACAACTCTTTCCTTGTGTTAGTCACTTTTTGTTAAATCTCATAAATATTTCTCAATTCAGAGCCTGGATTTTTCCCAGGAGGCTAATATCCATATCATGCTGAAATCAATTGATAAGGGGGCAAATGTTTAGGGTTCTACATTGTGACATTATTAAAATACTCCTACTACAATGTGTTAATATTCTACATTGTGACATTAATTCATTGATATCATGAAACAACTCCATGTATTTTCTGATGTTTAGTCAGAGATCTCTTATCTCTTCCCACATTGATTACAGCTATGAGGTTTCTCTCCTGTGTATGTTCTATGGTGTGTAGTTAGATAGTTTGATGTCCTAAAACTCTTCCCACATTAATTAGATGGTGTATAGTAAGATAGCTAGATCTATTAAAACTCTTGCCACATTGAATACAGCTATGAGGTCTCTCTCCTGTGTGTGTTCTTTAGTGTCTAGTCCGACTTCTAGACATAGTAAAACTCTTCCCACATTGATCACAGCTATAAGGTTTCTCTCCTGTGTGTGTTCTCTGGTGTGATATCAGGCTGGTTGACAGAGTAAAACTATTCCCACAGTCAAAGTAGCAAATAAAGTTTCTCTCCTGTGTGATTTCTGAGGTGTATTTTAAGTTCTGGTGAAGATTTTAAACATTTCCCACAATCAGAACAGCAGTGAGATCTCTTCCCTGTGGATCTCTGCAGGTGTCTCTTGATGTGTTCTGATGAAGGCCCGGTCAGCCTTATGATGTTGTTGAGGCTCCCCAGAGGATCCACGGTAGTTCTGTCTCTCTCCTGTGTGAACAACAAAGTCAGACAGATGGTTAAAGGCCCACAATAGCGAAAATCCACTGTAAAAGTGATGCCAACAGCGTAGCCATGATGTTTTACAACAATTGACGGCTGTAATGAATGTAATGATTATTTAAAATTTGTCTTAAAATGAACATTAGTAGTAACATCAAAGATTGTAGACTAGAAATAAGTTATTCATGTTGTTGAAACTCTAAGCCGTGTGCCAGACAACTTTTGGTCTCCACTATAGGCCCCTTTCGGTGTTTGCTAAAATTGCGTCATGAGGGCAATAAACACACAATTTCATTGCAGAAACACCTCCCTGCTAATGAGGAAACTGATAGTTATGGATGTAGTATATCTGCCTGGAGCAAAAATGGTGAGCAAAGATTTTAGTTTTTCACAATGTATTCTGAATGTGAAAGGGGGAAAACTCAGGGGAGTAACCTCCATTTCCAGGTTACTTATGAGTGCATTTCACACTACTTTGATTATAATTGTAAGGCTCATTTGAACGTCCTGCTTAATATAATGTTTGTGTCATCATCGCAAATCAACTGCTTTATACTTTCTTAAAAACACTTCAACCAGTAAAATGCTCTTTGGCTAGATTTAACATCAGCCTGACAATGAGGGTTTGCACACTAAGTGTTTGCCAAAGTGGCACAAAACTTTCATGATTATTTAATCACGTAATAATAATGACAGAGAATTGATTTGATAAAACAAGTCTTCACTTTAATGATGCCAAAGACACGACCAATAACATTGATTTGACCTGACCCAGCAAGATGGGTCAGTTTTGTCAATTTATTCATTGTCTTCTGTCTGAAACACTCCTGTCAATGTTGAGTAAGGAAGCACACCTGATTACACATATAGAAGTAGGATTAATCTACCTGACCTGCGCGCAAATGTAGACCTATAAATGTGGTCATTTGGGGATGTCTGATGTCTGATTGTCTTAATGCACAACCACTAATGAGTTGTGGAGCTTCTCAAAAAAAAAAATTATTCAGCTTCTTCAACTAATTTTTTCTTCACCTCAAACAGCAAGTAAACAAAATCTTATTAGAATCAATTGCGTATGACAATAGTTCCTCAAAGTATTTGTCAAACATTTCCAGCTCTCGCCCTTTCAATAACCACTCAGCATTAAAAGGAAATATGTGGAAATGACATACTTCCTATCCTTTGCAAAAATAACCGACAGCTGTGTCTGTCCCGAACTCACTGGCATATACAATGTCGCAAGCTTGCTATCTCGGGTTTTGGGCCGACTCAGTTGAAACAGTGTTTAAAGATCATTGTAGACAGGCCATGTGCAGCCAATGAGATTTATAGGATATACATTTTTATCAGGATATTTTCTACCTGCAGGCTGCACTGTTTTTATACGTTGGCAACTTTTTTTTTACATAGTTGGCCATGGCAATAAAAGTTACTTTTAGATTTGTATAATTTTAATCTAGATAGTATGTAGATTAATCACAGACAATAATTTTGAGATACGATTATAAATTAAACAGTTCCACGAAAATGTGCATATGAAAATCATAACTGCACACAGATCGGTAGAAATGGTCAAATACATTGGCACTCCAACTGGAAAAGATTGCCGACTGCTGGTGTAGCCCATTACTGGAAACTTCAGGAGCATAATTTCTCTCTCTTCTGATTAGGTTATCTTGATCTCTGGCTCCCTACAGTCATTTGTATGTCTTATTTAATCAAACAGCTTAAAGCATCATTCCAGTTCAGTACATACAGTTGATTTTATAAAAACACATGGGGCGATTGGTAGAAAGAACAGATAACTCTTGGTTGACCAAGATGTATTTTAGTTGGGGACAGCACTAGAACATGATTTTGGGGCTCCCGAGTGGCGCAGAAGACACTGCACCTCAGTGCTTGAGGCGTCAGACACCCTGGTTAAAATCCAGGCTGTATCACAACTGGTCGTGATTGGGAGTCCCATAGGGCGGCACACAATTGGCCCAGCGTCATCAGTCATTGTAAATAATAATTTGTTCTTAACTGACTTCCCTAGTTAAATAAAGGTTACATTTAAATAAATAAAAAGTGTTTTATGACAAACCATTTTATACAAATCCGTCAAGGCACCAACTTTGAGAAGGCTTTAAAACAAAGGTTTCAAACCAATTCATGAATGTAATTGAATCTAGGTATGTCTTGGCTTTAATGTAATAATATGAAAAAAAATAGTAATTTGCCCCTACAGGAAATCTTCACTGGCAATTCTAGAATATACTATATAGCCTAGAAACCTGATTAAACTATCATTATGACATCATGGATGAATTCTAGAATATACTATATATCCTAGAAACCTGGTTAAACTGTCATTATGACATCATGGATGGGCAGTCTTTGTATCCATAGTGGAGTGAATTCAGGGGGTATCCATTTACATTACATTTACATTTAAGTCATTTAGCAGACGCTCTTATCCAGAGCGACTTACAAATTGGTGCATTCACCTTATGACATCCAGTGGAACAACCACTTTACAATAGTGCATCTAAATATTTTAAGGGTGGGAGGGGGGGTGAGAAGGATTACTTTATCCTATCCTAGGTATTCCTTAAAGAGGTGGGGTTTCAGGTGTCTCCGGAAGGTGGTGATTGACTCCGCTGTCCTGGCGTCGTGAGGGAGTTTGTTCCACCATTGGGGAGCCAGAGCAGCGAACAGTTTTGACTGAGCTGAGCGGGAACTGTACTTCCTCAGTGGTAGGGAGGCGAGCAGGCCAGAGGTGGATGAACGCAGTGCCCTTATTTGGGTGTAGGGCCTGATCAGAGCCTGGAGGTACTGAGGTGCCGTTCCCCTCACAGCTCCGTAGGCAAGCACCATGGTCTTGTAGCGGATGCGAGCTTCAACTGGAAGCCAGTGGAGAGAGCGGAGGAGCGGGGTGACGTGAGAGAACTTGGGAAGGTTGAACACTAGACGGGCTGCGGCGTTCTGGATGAGTTGTAGGGGTTTAATGTCACAGGCAGGGAGCCCAGCCAACAGCGAGTTGCAGTAATCCAGACGGGAGATGACAAGTGCCTGGATTAGGACCTGCGCCGCTTCCTGTGTGAGGCAGGGTCGTACTCTGCGGATGTTGTAGAGCATGAACCTACAGGAACGGGCCACCGCCTTGATGTTAGTTGAGAACGACAGTTTGTTGTCCAGGATCACGCCAAGGTTCTTAGCGCTCTGGGAGGAGGACACAATGGAGTTGTCAACCGTGATGGCGAGATCATGGAACGGGCAGTCCTTCCCCGGGAGGAAGAGCAGCTCCGTCTTGCCGAAGTTCAGCTTGAGGTGGTGATCCGTCATCCACACTGATATGTCTGCCAGACATGCAGAGATGCGATTCGCCACCTGGTCATCAGAAGGGGGAAAGGAGAAGATTAATTGTGTGTCGTCTGCATAGCAATGATAGGAGAGACCATGTGAGGTTATGACAGAGCCAAGTGACTTGGTGTATAGCGAGAATAGGAGAGGGCCAAGAACAGAGCCCTGGGGGACACCAGTGGTGAGAGCGCGTGGTGAGGAAACAGATTCTCGCCACGCCACCTGGTAGGAGCGACCTGTCAGGTAGGACGCAATCCAAGCGTGGGCCGCGCCGGAGATGCCCAACTCGGAGAGGGTGGAGAGGAGGATCTGATGGTTCACAGTATCGAAGGCAGCCGATAGGTCTAGAAGGATGAGAGCAGAGGAGAGAGAGTTAGCTTTAGCGGTGCGGAGCGCCTCCGTGATACAGAGAAGAGCAGTCTCAGTTGAATGACTAGTCTTGAAACCTGACTGATTTGGATCAAGAAGGTCATTCTGAGAGAGATAGCGGGAGAGCTGACCAAGGACGGCACGTTCAAGAGTTTTGGAGAGAAAAGAAAGAAGGGATACTGGTCTGTAGTTGTTGACATCGGAGGGATCGAGTGTAGGTTTTTTCAGAAGGGGTGCAACTCTCGCTCTCTTGAAGACGGAAGGGACGTAGCCAGCGGTCAGGGATAAGTTGATGAGCGAGGTGAGGTAAGGGAGAAGGTCTCCGGAAATGGTCTGGAGAAGAGAGGAGGGGATAGGGTCGAGCGGGCAGGTTGTTGGGCGGCCGGCCGTCACAAGACGCGAGATTTCATCTGGAGAGAGAGGGAGAAAGAGGTCAGAGCACAGGGTAGGGCAGTGTGAGCAGAACCAGCGGTGTTGTTTGACTTAGCAAACGAGGATCGGATGTCGTCGATCTTCTTTTCAAAATGGTTGACGAAGTCATCTGCAGAGAGGGAGGAGGGGGGAGGGGGAGGAGGATTCAGGAGGGAGGAGAATGTGGCAAAGAGCTTCCTAGGGTTAGAGGCAGATGCTTGGAATTTAGAGTGGTAGAAAGTGGCTTTAGCAGCAGAGACAGAGGAGGAAAATGTAGAGAGGAGGGAGTGAAAGGATGCCAGGTCCGCAGGGAGGCGAGTTTTCCTCCATTTCCGCTCGGCCTTCCGGAGCCCTGTTCTGTGAGCTCGCATTGAGTCATCAAGCCACGGAGCGGGAGGGGAGGACCGAGCCGGCCTGGAAGATAGGGGACATAGAGAGTCAAAGGATGCAGAAAGGGAGGAGAGGAGGGTTGAGGAGGCAGAATCAGGAGATAGGTTGGAGAAGGTTTGAGCAGAGGGAAGAGATGATAGGATGGAAGAGGAGAGAGTAGCGGGGGAGAGAGAGCGAAGGTTGGGACGGCGCGATACCATCCGAGTAGGGGCAGTGTGGGAAGTGTTGGATGAGAGCGAGAGGGAAAAGGATACAAGGTAGTGGTCGGAGACTTGGAGGGGAGTTGCAATGAGGTTAGTGGAAGAACAGCATCTAGTAAAGATGAGGTCGAGCGTATTGCCTGCCTTGTGAGTAGGGGGAAGGTGAGAGGGTGAGGTCAAAAGAGGAGAGGAGTGGAAAGAAGGAGGCAGAGAGGAATGAGTCAAAGGTAGACGTGGGGAGGTTAAAGTCGCCCAGAACTGTGAGAGGTGAGCCGTCCTCAGGAAAGGAGCTTATCAAGGCATCAAGCTCATTGATGAACTCTCCGAGGGGACCTGGAGGGCGATAAATGAAAAGGATGTTAAGCTTGAAAGGGCTGGTAACTGTGACAGCATGAAATTCAAAGGAGGCGATAGACAGATGGGTAAGGGGAGAAAGAGAGAATGACCACATGGGAGAGATAAGGATCCCTATGCCACCACCCCGCTGACCAGAAGCTCTCGGGGTGTGCGAGAACACGTGGGCGGACGAAGAGAGAGCAGTAGGAGTAGCAGTGTTATCTGTGGTGATCCATGTTTCTGTCAGTGCCAAGAAGTCGAGGGACTGGAGGGAGGCATAGGCTGAGATGAACTCTGCCTTGTTGGCTGCAGATCGGCAGTTCCAGAGGCTACCGGAGACCTGGAACTCCACGTGGGTCGTGCGCGCTGGGACCACCAGATTAGGGTGGCAAGCGGCCACGCGGTGTGGAGCGTTTGTATGGTCTGTGCAGAGAGGAGAGAACAGGGATAGACAGACACATAGTTGACAGGCTACAGAAGAGGCTACGCTAATGCAAGGAGATTGGAATGACAAGTGGACTACACGTCTCGAATGTTCAGAAAGTTAAGCTTACGTAGCAAGAATCTTATTGACTAAAATTATTAAAAATGATACAGTACTGCTGAAGTAGGCTAGCTGGCAGTGGCTGCGTTGTTGACTTTGTAGGCTAGCTGACAGTGGCTGCGTTGTTGACACTACACTAATCAAGTCGTTCCGTTGAGTGTAGTAGTTTCTACAGTGCTGCTATTCGGGGGCTAGCTGGCTAGCTAGCAATGTTGATTACGTTACGTTGCGTTAAAAGAACGACAATAGCTGGCTAGCTAACCTAGAAAATCGCTCTAGACTACACAATTATCTTTGATACACAGACGGCTATGTAGCTAGCTATGTAGCTAGCTACGATCAAACAAATCAAACCGTTGTGCTGTAATGAAATGAAATGAAAAATGTGATACTACCTGTGGAGCGAAGCGGAATGCGACCGGGTTGTTGAGTGCGGAAGTTCTATTCAGTAGACGTTGGCTAGCTGTTGGCTAGCTAGCAGTGTCTCCTACGTTAAGGACGACAAATAGCTGGCTAGCTAACCTCGGTAAATTAAGATAATCACTCTAAGACTACACGCTCTAAACTACACAATTATCTAAGTATTAAGTATCCCTGAGCTGAACTCAATTCTGGGTCCAGGATTGGGGTACAATCCTGATGGGGTATAATAGTTGAACTAAGCTCATGAGGCATGTGTTATATTCTTCAATAATCAATGGCTATAAATAAATCATTTAAAAGTCAAAAATTGGATATACATTTGCAGATTTACCTTTTAATAACACCAAACATAAGTTCAACATCTGCAGTTTGTGCCTCCGTTTTTAAGACAGTACTTACTAGTGTTAATCAGGTCCCGGTTTCTCAAAACCACCTTATGGCTAAGTTCATCATTAGAACCATAGGATAATTTGAGATGCGTTTGGGAAACCGGGCCCAGATATCCAGTTTCCTCCTCTTTTCATTTTTCGATGTAACAGTCATCTCTGAAAGAGAAGGCTCTTTCACTCCAAAAACGAAATCCTCCTCTTCTTTTACAGTAAGATCCTCTTCTTATTTACAGTAACAACATCCTCTTCTTTCACTCCGAACGCGTCTTTAACTGTAACGTCTTTCTCTTCTTCTTTCACTGTGACAGCCTCACCCTCTACTTCTTGTTTTACTGTGACATCCTACTCTTCCTTCGTCCAGCAGACCATTTCTTCTTTAGCAGGAGAGTAGCTTTGTGACCGCAGGGTCGGGGATGTTAGCTAACTAGGCTAAATGCTAACTTAACCAGCCCGCTAGCTGACTAATAACAACAACACCGTAGATATGAAATCGGATAACCAACTAGACGACAGAAGTGGGTTTAAAACACAGTGGCTAATATGCACTAAATCGTCTAAAGAGCTTTATTGGTTCAGCTATGTTTTCTAGCAAGCTACCGAGGTGGCTGACTAATTGTTGCTGCTGTTGAAAGAGGCGTTCCGTCCACTAGATTATACGTCACACTAGCAGCATTGCCTTAAAGTCGCAGACTTCAAGGTCTCAGAGCAAGTGAAGGTCTCAGAGCAAGTGGCTGCTGGCTGGAGTGGGTAACGCAGGTGAGTATAACGTATATTTAATTTTCAGACAAGTGTTGGAAGTGTAACAGTATAACTTTAGACCGTCCCCTCGCCCATACCCGGGCGCGAACCAGGGACCCTCTGCACACATCAACAACAGTCACCCACCGCTCCACAAAAGTCGCAGCCCTTGCGGAGCAAGGGGAACCACTACTTCAAGGTCTCAGAGCAAGTGACGTCACCGATTGAAACGCTATTTAGCGTGTAACACAGCTAACTAGGCTAGCCGTTTCACATCCGTTACAGAAGCATGAGTTTTTACTCATCAGTGAAACAACAGCATTTCCGTAAAGTCTCACATCATGTATTGTTACACCATGTAGGAGCAGTATAGACCTACAATATCTAGCTACTAAATTTAGATTTAGTATGACATAATGAAACTGCCTTAAATGTTCTGTAGTAAACGTTTTTTATTCGCATTAATCAATCAACACATTTCTGTCTTTGTATGTCTCAATGTAATAGTATTATTTAATTAAATCCATTTAAAAAATAAAATATGATCCTCAACTGCGTTTCCCCTCGTCAGCAGACCGCGATGTGCTTTTTTTCTTATTTTTTATTTTATTTTTATTAACAACAAATCAATACATAAAGCACATGAGGGAACACAAGCATACATAGATTACAAACAATGGACAATCGAGCTAGTGGGTACAATATCACATTACAATTACACAAGGACCTTAAGGGACATGCATATACTTACAATTCTAACAGCTTTTTTGTTAGTAGAGCATTTAACCGTCTTAAAATACAGTTCAATTTCTTTTTGTAGGATACGAAAATGTGGTTTTCTGTTTGTAAATTTACATTTGTGTTTATGAAATTTGGCCAAAAGAATAATGAAATTAATTACATAAAAATGATTCCGCTTATTTCTATTGTATGTAAAGAATCCAAACAGTACATCTCTCCACAATAGTGTAAAATCTTCATAAATGTGTTCAATTATAAACCTACTGATGTCTTGCTGCAGTTTTCTTACATGCATACAATGCCAAAAAAGATGCACAACTGTTTCTGGGTGGTCATTACAAAAGGAGCAATTTGAGTTGATGTTTTCCTTAAACTTCTTCATATAGTGGTTGGCAGGATAATATTTATGAATAATTTTAAAGGAAACTTCCTTAATTTTGTTAACAAGTAGGTATGTTTGTGGCAACATCCAAACTTTTTTCCAACAGATATTATCAATAAATCCATTCCAATAAGGCATGAAACAAGGATCGTATCGCTCTGTTGTTGAATGGACCAAAAGAGAAACAAATCTTTCCTACTGATGAGTCAACAGGGTCAATAGAAGGTAGGCTCTGAGGGTCAGGTCTTGACATGTTCCTGAATAACATAGCAACACCTGAGGGAATGGCATCTAAAACAATTGCAAAATCTTTAGGTGTTACAGGGACCTTGTAAAGTGATAAGAATTCTTTATAACTGAGTAAAAGACCCTCTGCATTTACCAGTTGGCTCACCAATAGGATATTATTTCTGAACCAATATTCTAAAAACAGAGAGGTATTTTTATACAATATATCCCGATTATTCCATATATAATATCTGTGTGGAGAAAAATTGTGTTTATAAATTAAGGACCATGACAAGAAAACCTGCCTATGAAAAGCAGAAAGTTTCACTGGAACTTTGTCAATATTATAATTGCAAAACAACATGAAGTTAAGGCCACCAAAAGTAGAGAAGACATGATGAGGAATAAAATTCCAGATAGAAGTGGGTCTTCTTAGGCCATGCTGCCAGCGTGACGTCTAATCTAGTGGACGGTTCTTCAGAATCAGCTCGTCAACCACCTCCGTAGCTTGCTAGCCAACATAGCCGACAGATTCGAGCTATTTATATGCTTTCGGTGTATATTAGCTGCTGTTTTTAAAACCAGTTTCTGTCGTCAAGTAAGTTATTCCATTCACTTTCATATTTACGTTGTTGTTGGTCAGCTTGCGGGCTGGTTAAGTTAGCATTAGCCTAGCTAGCTAACATCTCTGACCATGAGGTCACTAAGCTATTCTCCTGCTAAAGAAGAGGCGGTCTGCTGGACGGAGAAAGAAACTCTCGTGAAAGAGGAGAGGGAAGAGGAGGATATTACAATACAAAAACAAGTAGAGGTTGAGGCTGTTACCATGAAAGAAGAAGAGAAAGACATTACAGTGAAAGAACAGGAGGATTTTACAATAAAACAAGAAGTAGAGGGTGAGGCTGTTACAGTGAAAGAAGAGGAAGACTCGTTCAGAGTGAAAGAGGAGGATGTTACTGTAAAAGAAGAAGAGAAAGACTCGTTCAGAGTGAAAGAGGTGAAAGAAGAGGAAGACTCGTTCAGAGTGAAAGAGGGGGGTGTTACAGTAAAAGAAGAGGAGGAAGAGAAAGAGGAGGATTATGTTTTTGGAGTGAAAGAGGAGGAGGGAGAGATGACTGTTACATCGAAAAAGGAGGACAATGGATCTCTGGGGCCGGTTTCCCAAAGGCAACATAAGGCGTCCAATGGTTTTAACGATGAACTTAGCCATAAGATGCTTTTAGGAAACCTAGCCCTGATTAACACTAGTAAGTACTGTCTTAAAAACAGAGGCACAAACTCTGCAGTTGTTGAACTGATGTGTGGTGTTAAAGGGGAAATCTGCAATTGCCACATCCATATTTGGACTTTTCAATTATTTATTTATAGCCATTGATTATTGAAGAATATAACACATGCCTCATGAGCTTAGTTCAAATGTTGTACACATCAGAACCCCAAATAAGCTTTTTTTTACTCCAATGTTTAGAAACAATGTAAATCAACACTGTATATCCTCAACATGGTTAAAACTATAATGTTGGTATCATGGATGGTCAGTCCTTGCATCCATAGGTCTGTCTATGAATTTGAGAGTAGTTATATTTCTCCAGCCCCCAAGGCACTGCATCACAGTGCTTGAGGCGTCACTACAGACACCCTGGTTCGAATCCGGGCTGTATCACAACCGGCTGTGGTTTGGAGTCCCATAGGGCGGCGCACAATTGGCCCAGCATCGTCCGGGCTTTGGCCGGTGTAGGCCGTCATTGT
Organism: Oncorhynchus gorbuscha; assembly: GCF_021184085.1. NCBI lineage: Eukaryota > Metazoa > Chordata > Actinopteri > Salmoniformes > Salmonidae > Oncorhynchus > Oncorhynchus gorbuscha. The sequence continues at coordinate 755,670 of NW_025745273.1, read as the reverse complement.
AAATAAGAATTTGTTCTTAACTGACTTGCCAAGTTAAATAGCATCTTATTACCAAAACAGTGGCGGAATGGCAGCTTTGTTATTGTTTCCACTGCAAATTTGTTAATTGATGTGTGGCTTTTTTAAAGGGGCAACTTACTTTTTAAAAAGTAACAAAATGCTAACCCTGAGACTTGGTTTGGTAAACAGCTGAGGGATGGGTTCTGAAGAAATGTAACTACTCAAATTCATAGAGAAAGCTATTGTAGCAACCGTAACCCAAAACCTAGCGACCTCGTCAAGAAGTTCAAACATCTTGGCGTAACAGTTATAAGGTGTTAGCTTGACAATCACTGGACACAGGTTTGAGTTCGGCTCAGGGCTACCCCCTGTATTCACTACACTATGAATACGACTGGCCATCCATGAGGTCATAATGATAGTTTTGACCAGATTGAGAGGCTATACAGTATTTGTTTACAAACAGTGGCGTTATACAAACTTATGTTTTTAGTTTCTGGTGGAGTAATACAGTTTAAACATTTGTGGCATCTATAAGTAATATTCTTCAAGTATCAATGGTTATATAGTCAAATCAAATGTATTTATATAGCCCTTCTTACTTCAGCTGATATCTCAAAGTGCTGTACAGAAACCCAGCCTAAAACCCCAAACATTAAGCAATGCAGGTGTAGAAGCATATCACCAGTTCGACATTTACAATTAATTCACTCCCTTTCCTCAGATCATATTAGTGTGTTCAGATGTTTTCATGAGAAGAATTTCAGGATGTCTCAATGTATATATAATATCTGACAGACATCGCTGTAGCTTTGTACCGCTACAGCTTCAAACACATTTTTATGGGAGTTTTGTATTATGCTAATTAGATTTCAGTGGAGGTACAGACATCAACTCTAGGGCGTTAACCTGTCTCCTCCACTTCATCTACACTGATTGGACTGGATTTAACAAGTGACCTCAATAAGGATCATATCTTTAACCTGGATTCACCTGGTCAGTCTGTCATGGAGAGAGATGTTCCTAATGTTTTGTACACTCAGTCTATAAAGTATCAATGGTTATATAGTCAAATCAAATGTATTTATATAGCCCTTCTTACATCAGCTGATATCTCAAAGTGCTGTACAGAAACCCAGCCTAAAACCCCAAACATTAAGCAATGCAGGTGTAGAAGCATATCACCAGTTCGACATTTACAATTAATTCACTCCCTTTCCTCAGATCATATTAGTGTGTTCAGATGTTTTCATGAGAAGAATTTCAGGATGTCTCAATGTCTGACAGACATCGCTGTAGCTTTGTACCGCTACAGCTTCAAACACATTTTTATGGGAGTTTTGTATTATGCTAATTAGATTTCAGTGGAGGTACAGACATCAACTCTAGGGCGTTAACCTGTCTCCTCCACTTCATCTACACTGATTGGACTGGATTTAACAAGTGACCTCAATAAGGATCATATCTTTAACCTGGATTCACCTGGTCAGTCTGTCATGGAGAGAGAAGATGTTCCTAATGTTTTGTACACTCAGTCTATAAAGTCTTTTATTTCTGTTAGTTCACATGTGGAACTGCATTTATATGTGTTTTTGTTTCCAATCATTTAGAAATGTGATCCCAATGTCCCACATTGTCCTCTTTATTAACATGGCGGAATGGCAGCCTTGTTATTGTTTCAACTGCAGATCTGTTAATTGATGTGTGGCTAAGACTCATAGACATTATAGCCTTAGTTTAAAACTAAAATGGACCAATCCTGGATCCCCCTTATTATCAGCCACTGAATTAGGAGAGTCTTTGTCCCCTCTGTTTGTCTACTCAACTCAGTGAAACCAAAACACCCCATGGCAACCTGATGACTCAGAGTCACGTCATAAACAAGTACAACGGCCACCATTCAACAGTCTAGATTTACCAGGTTATTACCTCTAAATTAATTGTTCACCATCTGGGACCATTCAACAGCCTAGATTTACCAGGATATTACTTCTAAATAAACTGTTGACCATCTGGGGCCATTCAACAGCCTAACCAAAAACACTTTTTGGGGTTCTCAAAATGCTTACAATTGTTGTTTTGATCGCTAAGATAATATTTGGTTGTGATAGTTGCAAAATACCTGTTTTGGATGCAGCACTTGAATGCTAATGCTCATTGACAAGCTGGTAGTAAAGCTAGCCACAGAGCATTTTACTGGTTGAAGTGTTTTTTAAAGTATAAAGCAGTTGATTTGAGACGATTGCAAACATTTTTGCTCCATGCAGATTTACTACATCCTTAACAAACGGTTTCTGTATTAGCAGGGATGAGTTTCTGCAACCAAATTGCGTGCACATCGCCCTCGTGCGACAATTTGAGCAAAAACAGAAAGGGAACTACATTCTAACCTAGTGTCATCAATGTTACTACTGAAGTGAAAAAAATAAGACTAGATATTACTGTTGTGTCATGTCAAGACAATTGTCAAATAAGTTTGTAAAAGCATTTAAACATTCATTACAGATGTAAATGGTTGTACAACGTCATGGGAAGCACCTTTTAGCTCAAAATAAAGAGTGGATTTCTGCTGTTGTGGGCCTTTAACCATTTGTCTGACTTTGTTGTTCACACAGGAGAGAGAGGTGACTATTGTGGATCCTCTGGGGAGCCTCAGCTACATCATGACGCTGACGAGGCAGAGAAGAGTCTCTCCACATCAGAACACCTCAAGAAACACCAACGGAAACCCACAGGGAAGAATTCTCACTACTGCTCTGACTGTGGGAAGAGTTACTCAAGATTAGATTCACTAAAAGTACACCAGAGAATTCACACAGGCGATACAGCTCACTGCTCTGACTGTGGGAAGAGATTCACCACTATAGCAAACCTTAAAATACATCAGAGAATCCATACAGGAGAGAAACCTTATAGCTGTGATCAATGTGGGAAGAGTTTTACTCACTCAAGCTGCCTGAAGGTACATCAGAGAACACACACTGGAGAGAAACCTTATAGCTGTGATCAATGTGTGAAGAGATTTGTCACATCTAGTAGTCTGACTATACACCAGAGAACACATACAGGAGAGAAACCTTTTGATTGTGATCAATGTGGGAAGAGATTTGTTTCATCTAGCCGCCTGACTATACACCAGAGAACACACACAGGGGAGAAATCATTTAGTTGCTCTGACTGTGGGAAGACCTTTTCAAAATTATATACATTACAATTACACCAGAAAATTCACACTGGAGAGAAACTTTATAGCTGTAATCAATGTAGGAAGAGTTTTAATCGCTCAAGCTTGCTGAAGGTACATCAGAGAACACACACGGGAGAGAAATCTTTTATAGCTGTGATCAATGTGGGAGGAGATTTGTTACACATAGCAGTCTGACTAGACACCAGAGAAACAAATCTTATAGCTGTGATCAATGTGCGAATAGATACTCTGGTTAAATATCTCTGATTAAACATCAGAAAATATACATGAAGGAGTTGTTTCATGATATCAATATAATGTCACAATGTAGAATGTTTTAACATTGTAGTTGGAGTATTTGAATGATGTCACAGTGTAGAATCCTAAATGTTTACCCCCTGTTCTATTGATTTCAGCATGATATGAATATTAGCCTCATCAGAGAAAAAATCCAGGGTTCTGTTATACTTACGATGTTGGAGACCCACATGAATCAAAATGAAACACTTCAAAATGTTTTCTACAAATTGTCCTCTAACCAGTGATGTACACATTATTCCCAGATTCCATGTGGGAATGACAAATAAGTGTTCAAATCAAACTTTATTTGTCACATGCGCAGAATACAACAAGTGTAGACTTTACCGTGAAATGCTTACTTACAAGCCCTTAAACCAACAAATGCTGTTCAAGAAGACAATATTTACCAAGTAGACTAAAATAGAAATAGATAGATAGAATACTAAATAGAAAGTAACACAATGAGAAAAACAATAACGAGGCTATATACAGGGGGCACCGGTACTGAGTCAGTGTGGAGGCTATATACAGGGGGCACCGGTACCGAGTCAGTGTGGAGGCTATATACAGGGGGCACCGGTACCGAGTCAGTGTGCAAGGGAACAGGCTAGTTGAGGTAATCTACATGTAGGTGGGGGCAAAGTGACTATGCAGAGGTAACAAACAACGAGTAGCAGCAGTGTACAAAAGGGGTGGTCAATGTAAGTTGTCCTGTGATGATTTTATGAATTGTTCAGCAGTCTTATGGCTTGGGGTAGAAGCTGTTGAGGAGCCTTCTGGTCCTAGACTTGGTGCTCCGGTACCACTTGCCGTGCGGTAGCAGAGACAACAGTCTATAACTTGGGTGACTGGAGTCTGACAATTTTATGGGCTTTCCTCTGACACCACCTATTATATAGGTACTGGATGGCAGGAAGCTTGGCCCCAGTGATAAAGTGGGCCGTTCAAACTACCCTCTGAAACGCCTTACGGTCAGATGTCGAGCAGTTGCCATACCAGGCAGTGATGCGACCTCAGGATGCTCTCGATGGTGCAGCTGAAGATCCTTTTGAGGATCTCGTGGCCCATGCCAAATCTTTTCAGTCTCATGATGGGGAAAATGTTTTGTCGTGCCCTCTTCACTCACAACTGTCTTGGTATGTTTGGGCCATTCTAGTTTTTTGGTGATGTGGAACTTGAAACTCTCACCCACTCCACTGCAGCCCTGTCGATGTTAATGGGGGCCTGTTCGGCCTGCCTTTTCCTGTAGTCCACGATCAGTCCTTAGTCTTGCTTACATTGAGGGAGAGGTTGTTGTCCTGGCACCATACTGTCTGTCTTTGTATGTCTCAACATAATAGTATTATTTAAAATAATCTTTGTCTGAAAATAAAATATGATCCTCAACTAAGTTTCCCCTCCAGTCAGCAGACGCGATGTGTGTCTTTCAGGCGATGCCGCCAGCATGAAGTATTATCTAGTGGACGGTTCTTCAAAAACAGCTCGTCAACCACCTCCGTAGCTTGCTAGCCAACATAGCCGAAATATTCAAGCTATTTATACGCTTTCGGTGTTTATTAGCTACTATGTTTTAGACACACTTCTATCGTATCTACTCGTTAACCTATTTAATTTAATATTACGTTATTTTGTATTAGTCAGATATAGTAGCTGGCTGGTTAAGTTAGCACTAGCCTAGTTGCTAATGATAGCTAGCTAGCTAACATCCCAGAACATGAGCTCCCTAAACTACTCTCCTGCTAAAGAAGAGGAGGTCTGCTGGATGGAGAAAGAAGCTCTGGGGCTGAACATTGTCGTGAAATAGGAGAAGGAAGAGGAGGATGTCACAGTAAAACAAGTAGAGGGTGAGGTTGTTACAGTGAAAGAAGAGGATGTCGTTTTTGGTGTGAAAGAAGAGGTTGGAGATCTGTTTAACGCCAGTAAGTACCGTCTCTGCAGTAGTTGAACCAATATGCAGTAAAGGGCTTCTACACTTTAACAATATGTTTATCTTTCATTTGCTGTATTGGACTTGTTAATGTGTGAAATTTACATATTTCTAAAAAATATTTTTGAATTTCACACGCTGCCTTTTCAGCGGAATGTTGTCGAGGGGTTCCGCTAGCAGAACGCCTGCCCGAGAAAGGTTAAAGTGGTGGACTGTACCATCCCCACGGCCTCTGCAATGGATCAGTCCACTCAGACAGGAGCCTCCCAATGGATCAGTCCACTCAGACAGGAGCCTCCCAATGGATCAGTCCACTCAGACAGGAGCCTCCCAATGGATCAGTCCATTTAGACAGGAGCCTCCCAATGGATCAGTCCATTTAAACAGGTGCCAATCAGACAGGTGCCTATCAGACAGGAGCCAATTAGACAGGAGCCAGTGTCTTGCGCACCTTTATTTTTTGATACATTGAGAATCTCAGTCGACCAACAGCCAGGTTGGTTCCATTGGGCCCTAGCACTTCCCAGGGGATTTACTGTCTGTATTCGCTAGTTCCATCGGGCCCTAGGACTTCCCAGGGGATTTACTGTCTGTATTCGCTAGTTCCATCGGGCCCTAGGACTTCCCAGGGGATTTACTGTCTGTATTCGCTAGTTCCATCGGGCCCTAGGACTTCCCAGGGTATTTACTGTCTGTATTCGCTAGTTCCATTGGGCCCTAGGACTTCCCAGGGGATTTACTGGCTGTATTCGCTAGTTCCATCGGGCCCTAGCACTTCCCAGGGGATTTACTGGCTGCATTCGCTAGTTCCATCGGGCCCTAGGGGTCTGAATACTTTCTGAAGGCTCTGTAGGTAAATGTGGATTAAGTCAAGGGGTCTGAATACTTAACATGTCAAATGGCCATCCCCAAGCCAAGCTGGGTAACGTGTCAAATGGCCATCCCCAAGCCAAATCCAAATCAAATCAAATCAAATGTATTTATATATTTATATGTACTGAATGCAGCCCAGTCGATGCTGCTAGGCGGGCGTATAATCTAGTGGACGGGACGCTCCTTCAACTAGACAATGTTTGAATGTTAAATGACGAGACTGTCACGTTCTGACCTTAGTTCCTTTGTTTTGTCTTTTGTTTTAGTATGGTCAGGGTGTGAGTTGGGTGGGTTGTCTATGTTAGTTTTTCTATTTTCTATGATTTTCTATATCTGTGTTTGGCCTGATATGGTTCTCAATCAGAGGCAGCTGTCAATCGTTGTCCCTGATTGAGAACCATATTTAGGTAGCCTGTTTTCCTTTGTGTTTTGTGGGTGGTTATTTTCAGTCTTTGTGTGTCTGCACCAGATAGAACTGTTTCGGTTGTCACTTTGTGGTTTTCTTATTGAAAAGATGAACACTAACCACGCTGCGCTTTGGTCCTCTCTTTCTCCCGACGACAGCCGTTACAGAACCACCCACCACCAAAGGACCAAGCAGCGTGGTAACGGGCAGCAGCAGGAGGAGCAGCGCAATCAGGACTATTGTTCTTGGGAGGAGATACTGGATGGAGAAGGACCCTGGACGCAGTCTGGGGAATATCGCCGCCCCAAGGCAGAGCTGGAAGCAGCCAAAGCGGAGAGGCGGCGGTATGAAGAGGCAGCACGGCTGGAAGCTCGAGAGGCAGCCCCAAAAATGTATTGGGGGGAGCACACGGGGAGTGTGGCGAAGCCAGATAGGAGACTTGCGCCAACTCCCCGTGCTTACTGTGGAGAGAGAGGGTGTCGTACTGGTCAGGCACCGTGTTATGCGGTAGAATGCACGGTGTCTCCAGTGCGCGTGCTTAGCCCAGTGCACTACATCCCAGATCCCCACATCTGCCGAGCTAGGGTGAGGATCCAGCCAGAGCAGATGGTGCCAGCCCTGCTCTCCAGACAGCCAGTGGGTCTCCTCGGGTCAGGATATCCTGCGCTGGCACTGTGCACCGTGTCTCCTGTATGTCTGCACAGCCCAGTGCATCCTGTGCCTGCGCCCCGCACGTGCAGGGCTAGAGTCACCATCCAGCCAGGACGGGTTGTGCAGGCCATTAGCTCGAGACCTACAGTGCGCCTTCACGGTCCGGTCTATCCGGTGCCACCTCCACGTACCAGCTCTCCGGTGGCAGTCCCCCGCACCAGGCTGTCTCTCCGTCTTCTGCCTACAGGTACTCCCGCCTCTCCAGCGCTGCCAGAGTCTCCCTCCTCTCCAGCGCTGCAAGAGTCTCCCGTCTGTCCTGAGCTGCCGGAGTCTCCCGTCTGTCCTGAGCTGCCGGAGTCTCCCGTCTGTCCTGAGCTGCCGGAGTCTCCCGTCTGTCCTGAGCTGCCGGAGTCTCCCGCCTGTCTGGCGCTGCCGGAGACTCCCATCCATTCGGGACCCATAGCTAGGTTACCCAGTCGGAGGTCGGCGGCGAGGGTCGCCACTCGTAAAGAGGCCACGGAGGCGGACCAAAACTGTGGTGAAGTGGGGTCCACGTCCCGCGCCAGAGCCGTCACCGCGGACAGACACCCACCCAGACCCTCCCCTATAGGTTTAGGTTTTGCGGCCGGAGTCCGCACCTTTGGGTGGGGCGGGGTACTGTCACGTTCTGACCTTAGTTCCTTTGTTTTGTCTTTTGTTTTAGTATGGTCAGTGCGTGAGTTGGGTGGGTTGTCTATGTTAGTTTTTCTATGATTTTATATTTCTGTGTTTGGCCTGATATGGTTCTCAATCAGAGGCAGCTGTCAATCGTTGTCCCTGATTGAGAACCATATTTAGGTAGCGTGTTTTCCTTTGTGTTTTGTGGGTGGTTATTTTCAGTCTTTGTGTGTCTGCACCAGATAGAACTGTTTCGGTTGTCACTTTGTGGTTTTTCTATTTTTGAAGTGTTCAGTTTCTTATTGAAAAGATGAACACTAACGACGCTGCGCTTTGGTCCTCCCTTTCTCCCGACGACAGCCATTACAGAGATAGAGGCATTAATGCGAGTAACCAGTCTTGTTCAGTACATTACAATCTCAAGCACACCGGCAAAACACTGGAGTTGCAGTAATTAACATTTACCACCAGATAGCATCACTTACACCCATAACAAACATTGCAGAAACATTGAAGCCCTTCAGACTATATCAGTGTCTATTTGCCACTGTGTTTTGAACACACTTCTGTCGTATCTACTAGTTACCCCATTCAATGTAATATTTACGTTGTTAGTCGGATAAATTAGCCTAGCCCTGAGCTAATGCTAACTAGCTAGCTAACATCCCCGACCATGAGTTCACTAAGCTACTCCCCTCCTGCTGAGGAAGAGGAGATCTGCTGGACGGAAGAAGAAGCTCTTTGGCTGAACGTTGATGTGAAAGAGGAGGAGGAAGAGGATGATGTCCCAGTAAAAAAAACAAGTAGAGGGTGAGGCTGTTACAGTGAAAGAAGAAGAGAAAGACATTTCAGTGAAAGGAGAGGAAGATGCATTCAAAGTGAAAGAGGAGGAGGATGTTACAGTAAAAGAAGAGGAGGAAGTGAAAGAGGATGCCGTTTTTGGATTGAAAGAGGAGGAAGAAGAGGAGACTGAAGATCGGATTAACACCAGTAAGTACAGTCTTAAACAGAACGTTAACAATGGATCAATGCATCCAATCTAGAGGCGAAAGAAATGCACACCTGCTTAGGAGAGGTGCTGGCTAGCAGAGTAGAACACCTGTTATCATGGCCCGGGTGTGGCCTGATATCATTGGTTAATTCTCAGATATAAGAACATACAAAAACAGAATCCCATAATAGATACAATTTAGATATATATATATACATAGTCCTACAAACATTTACAATGTATAGCAAAATCACAAGAATGGCTTCAGATCAAAGTCTACATTGAGACCAAAACATGACATTATCTATTATTATAGAGCTCTGCTCAGCCTATAAACATGACATTATCTATTATTATAGAGCTCTGCTCAGCCTATAGACATGACATTATCTATTATTATAGAGCTCTGCTCAGCCCTTAAATATTACATCTATTATTGTAGAGCTCTGCTCAGCCTATAAACATGACATTATCTATTATTATAGAGCTCTGTTCAACCTATAGACATGACATTATCTATTATTATAGAGCTCTGCTCAGCCTATAAACATGACATTATCTATTATTATAGAGCTCTGCTCAGCCTATAGACATGACATTATCTATTATTATAGAGCTCTGCTCAGCCTTTAAATATTACATCTATTATTATAGAGCTCTGCTCAGCCTATAAACATTACATTATCTATTATTATAGACCTCTGCTCTGCTCAGCCTATAAACATGACAATATCTATCATTATAGAGCTCTGCTCAGCCTATAAACATGACATTATCTATTATTATAGAGCTCTGCTCAGCCTACAACATGACATTATCTATTATTATAGAGCTCTGCTCAGCCTACAAACATGACATTAAATATTATTATAGAGCTCTGTTCCACCTATAAACATGACATTATCAATTATTATAGAGATTTGCTTAGCCTATAAACATGACATTATCTAGTATTATAGAGCTCTTATTATGACATCAAGACATTCCCTGAGAAATGTTTTAATCTCACCGTCACCTAGTTTATTTTTAATTATGTAATGTGAAACGTTATTGTAACGTGAAAACTGACCTCAGGTTATTGATGGATATAGTCTAGATTAAACCTCATAGGAAGACAATTTTATTTAATGCAGGTGTCATTCAGGTCTCTGTTTAACTAAATAATCAGTTTGTCTTTGGCAGGAGAGAGACCAGACTCTGACAGCGGGAAGAGTTCCTTCGAGGAAACAGACCCAGAGACGACTAACCAACACCACTGCTCCCACTGTGGAAACACTTTTAGGTGGTTATGGGTCCTGAAAAAGCAAGAGAGAATATACACTGGAGAGAAGCCTTATCACTGTTATATATAATAATAATATATAATATATAATAATATTAATATAATAATATCACTGTTCTCACTGTGGAAAAAGTTTTAGGTGGTTAGTGAGCCTGAAAACGCATGTGAGAATACACACAGGAGAAAAGCCTTTCCAACATATTAATACACAGGAGGAGAAAACATACATACCACTGCTCTCATTGTGAAAATACATTTTCCCAGTCAGAGGACCTGAAATCACATGAGAGAATAGAGAAGCTGTGTTCTGACTTATGTTTTTGACTGAGAATTTGTCCACGGCCAGGATTCATAGGGCCAGGGTGTCCGCTATGGACATCTGGAAAAAATCAGCAGCGGACATTTCTGAACGTTTATCCAACAGACCTGTACATCCATGAATGGATCTCTATAATGTGTAACTATTTCTGATGTATGTATTGTGATGTATTGTTAAACTGTACTATGTTAGGTATATTTATCTGTGGATTTATTTCAACAGATTTGACTGATTCTGTTGGGGGGGGGGTTATATATACAGTGCCTTCAGAAAGTTTTCACACCCCTTGACTTGTCCCACATTTTGTTGTGTTACAGCCTGAATTTAAAATGGATTCAATTCCCCATAATGTCAAAGCGGAAATACGTTTTTGGAAATGTTTACAAATGTAATTAAAAGCCTAATTAAGTTCAGGAGTAAAGATTTTGCTTAAAAAGTAACTTAATAAGTTGCATGGACTCTCTCTGTGTGCAATAATAGTGTTTAACATGATTTCTGAAAGAATACCTAATCTCTGTACTCCACATATACAATTATCAGTTAGGTCCCTCAGTCGAGCAGTGAATTTCAACCACAGATTCAACCACAAAGACCAGGGAGGTTTTCCAATGCCTCACAAAGAAGGGCACCTACTAGTAGATTGGTTAAAAAAAAGCAGACATTGAATATCCCTTTGAGCATGGTGAAGTTATTAATGACACTTTAGGTGATGTATCCATACACCCAGTCACTACAAAGATACAGGCGTCCTTCCTAACTCAGTTGCTGGAGAGGAAGGAAACCGCTCAGGGATTTCACCATGAAGCCAATGGTGACTTTAAAATAGTTACAATGTTTAAACTTCGTACCGGGCCGGCACTAGGAACGGGGAGGCTGCTGCTGCATTAGTGACTGTTAAGACTTTCTTCAGCAAAGATGGCTGACAGAAATACTAGGAGAGAGGGGTACCCCTACACAGAACTGAACTGGATCAAAGTTGGCGGACTGAAATACTAGGAGAGAGGGGTACCCCAACACAGAACTGAACTGTATCAAAGATGGCGGACAGAAATACTAGGAGAGAGAGGTACCCCTACACAGAACTGAACTGGATCAAATATGGCAGACAGAAATACTAGGAGAGAGGGGTACCACTACACAGACCTGAACTGAACCAGGTATGTGTAGTGGTACGGACAGAAATACTAGAATGGAAGCAAATCTAAGGGATTTTAAAATCATAACGAATCATGCAAAAACATGTATAGTTGACAGGAATGTTAATGTAGAGACAAACACTAATATATTTTTTTATCATAAAGTTAAGTTACGAAAATCGCAATTTAGCAAGCTAGCTGACAAGCTAATATTAACCAGCTAGCTGGGCTATTGTTATGGGTGTTGTGACATGAGTATGAAATTGTCATTCTGGTTGTTTTAGGGACTCCCGAAACAACCAGCAAACCAGGCGGTTGTTTTGTGAAACAGTGGATCTATAGAATCTACCTAGCTGAAGAATTTACTGCAAATTGAATGTACAATTTTGTAAGCTTGCCTTGCTGATAGATGAAATAACGTAGCAATCTATGTTCTTGCTTATTGTGCAGTGGATGATTAAAATCCCTGTATGCCTATGGATGTGTAGCTAGCTATCTAGCCGATCTGTGTATTGACCCAAACGTTTGGTAAACAAATTAGTTCAGAACCTAGCTATGAACCTCAGTTATCATAGCCAGTTGTATCAACTTCAAAACAGCCTGAATGACATTAATGAAGCTTATGGACTGAGTAGAATATAATATGTTGTACCAAGGATGCAAGTCGTATATACATGTAGTTATTCAACTGAGACTGCTCTCCTCTGTATCACGGAGGCGCTCCGCACTGCTAAAGCTAACTCTCTCTCCTCTGCTCTCATCCTTCTAGATCTATCGGCTGCCTTCGATACTGTGAACCATCAGATCCTCCTCTCCACCCTCTCCGAGTTGGGCATTTCCGGCGCGGCCCACGCTTGGATTGCGTCCTACCTGACAGGCCGCTCCTACCAGGTGGCGTGGCGAGAATCTGTCTCCTCACCACGCGCTCTCACCACTGGTGTCCCCCAGGGCTCTGTTCTTGGCCCTCTCCTATTCTCGCTATACACCAAGTCACTTGGCTCTGTCATAACCTCACATGGTCTCTCCTATCATTGCTATGCAGACGACACACAATTAATCTTCTCCTTTCCCCCTTCTGACGACCAGGTGGCGAATCGCATCTCTGCATGTCTGGCAGACATATCAGTGTGGATGACGGATCACCACCTCAAGCTGAACCTCGGCAAGACGGAGCTGCTCTTCCTCCCGGGGAAGGACTGCCCGTTCCATGATCTCGCCATCACGGTTGACAACTCCATTGTGTCCTCCTCCCAGAGCGCCAAGAACCTTGGCGTGATCCTGGACAACACCCTGTCGTTCTCAACCAACATCAAGGCGGTGGCCCGTTCCTGTAGGTTCATGCTCTACAACATCCGCAGAGTACGACCCTGCCTCACACAGGAAGCGGCGCAGGTCCTAATCCAGGCACTTGTCATCTCCCGTCTGGATTACTGCAACTCGCTGTTGGCTGGGCTCCCTGCCTGTGCCATTAAACCCCTTAAACTCATCCAGAACGCCGCAGCCCGTCTGGTGTTCAACCTTCCCAAGTTCTCTCACGTCACCCCGCTCCTCCGTTCTCTCCACTGGCTTCCAGTTGAAGCTCGCATCCGCTACAAGACCATGGTGCTTGCCTACGGAGCTGTGAGGGGAACGGCACCTCAGTACCTCCAGGCTCTGATCAGGCCCTACACCCAAACAAGGGCACTGCGTTAATATAATAATAATAATAATAAATAATATATAATAATAATAATAATAATAATATAATAATAATAATAATATATAATAATATAATAATAATAATAATAATATAATAATAATAATATAATAATAATATAATAAATAATAATAATAATAATATAGTATAGGCCATTTAGCAGACGCTTTTATCCAAAGCGACTTACAGTCATGTGTGCATACATTCTACGTATGGGTGGTCCCGGGGATTGAACCCACTACCCTGGCGTTACAAGCGCCATGCTCTACCAACTGAGCCACCTCTGGCCTGCTCGCCTCCCTACCACTGAGGACGTACAGCTCCCGCTCAGCCCAGTCAAAACTGTTCGCTGCGCTGGCCCCCCAATGGTGGAACAAACTCCCTCTCGACGCCAGGACAGCGGAGTCAATCACCACCTTCCGGAGACACCTGAAACCCCACCTCTTTAAGGAATACCTAGGATAGGATAAAGTATTCCTTCTACCCACCCCCTTAAAAGATTTAGATGCACTATTGTAAAGTGACTGTTCCACTGGATGTCATAAGGTGAATGCACCAATTTGTAAGTCGCTCTGGATAAGAGCGTCTGCTAAATGACTTAAATGTAAATGTAAATGTAATTACTATGCATGAGATCCCCACATTGTAGCCTGTAAATTTAATATATTCACTGATCATGTACTCTACCTTGGTAAATAAAGGTGCAGTTTAGGTATGAATGTCTCAGATAATTTTTCAGTCATATCCAATACCAGGAGCATCAAATTCCAGTCTTTGAATGACGCTGTATCTGCATATCTGTATTACAATTATACACTTCAACAGTGTTTACTAATCTATGTAGCCAGTTCAGATGCAGGAGGGGTTCACCGACACAGCTGATATAACCTAGAGGATTTAGGGAGAAGGGGAGAGAGGGATGAAGTGAAGGAGAGAGACTGTTATTGAGAAAATAAGGTAGTTAAAGCGACAGTGTTCAACAGGCATCTGTGTGTGGCCTCACCTGGTGTCCACACCACACTAAGTGGCTGCAGAGTACTTTATGCTGAAAAACATGAACGGACACACAAGGACAAACAATATAGCGTTATTATAGAAATAATTAATTGTCTTACTATTCTCCATGGTTGGCCCTCTTGCCTGTTCTTTGAAGGTGGAAGGAGCCACAGTTATACACCTGAACCTAGGATAGGATAAGTAATCCTTCTCACCCCCCCCCCTTTAAGATTTAGATGCACTATTGTAAAGTGACTGCTCTACTGGATGTCATAAGGTGAATGCACCAATTTGTAAGTCGCTCTGGATAAGAGCGTCTGCTAAATGACTTAAATGTAAATGTAAATGTTACTGCACAACACAATCCATCAATCAGATTGATACATGAGTGTGTAGGTGTGGGTTATAGTGTGTCTAATTGACATCACACCCTTACCTAAACAGCACCTTCACATGAGAATTAGAAATCAAAGGGAGAGAAACTGTGAATTGAATAACTGCAGTTGACATAACTATGCAAATGGAAGAATACTCTTATTGCGATGTGAATGGCTCTTAAAAGAGCCTTTGGTTGTGCATAGTGTAGTCTATGGTGTTGCCAGGGAACAGAACCCTCTTTGAAGAAGCAGGAGGTGAAGATCTCCTGCACACGGATTGCCTCTCTTGCTGCATTGTTGGACCCCATCCTTCAAACATCCTGCAGAGCAGACTTACAGCTGTAAATGTAAATGTAAATGTAATCGCAGCAAAAGGTGGCGCTACAAAGTATTAACTTAAGGGGGCTGAATAATTTTGCACGCCCAATTTTTCAGTTTTTGATTTGTTAAAAAAGTTTGAAATATCCAATAAATGTCGTTCGACTTCATGATTGTGTCCCACTTGTTGTTGATTCTTCACCAAAAAATATAGTTTTATATCTTTATGTTTGAAGCCTGTAATGTGGCAAAAGGTCGCAAAGTTCAAGGGGGCCGAATACTTTCGCAAGGCACTGTATCTCTGCAGTAGACCGCAACTCCTCCTCCTTTAGCAGTTCTATCTTGATTGAAGATGTTATAGTTGGGTATGGAAATCTCTGAATTTTTGGTGGCCTTCCTGAGCCAGGATTCAGACACTGCAAGGACATCAGGGTTAGCAGAGTGTGTTAAAGCAGTGAGTAAAACAAACTTAGGGAGGAGGCTTCTGATGTTGACATGCATGAAACCAAGGCTTTTTCGATCACAGAAGTCAACAAATGAGGGTGCCTGGAGACATGCAGGGCCTGGGTTTACCTCCACATCACCCGCGGAACAGAGAAGGAGTAGTATGATGGTGCGGCTAAAGGCTATCAAAACTGGTCGTGTAGAGCGTTGGGGACAGAGAATAAGAGGAGCAGGTTTCTGGGCATGGTAGAATATATTCAGGGCATAATGCGCAGACAGGGGTATGGTGGGGTGCGGGTACAGCGGAGGTAAGCCCAGGCACTGGGTGATGATGAGAGAGGTTGTATCTCTGGACATGCTGGTTGTAATGGGTGAGGTCACTGCATGTGTGGGAGGTGGGACAAAGGAGGTATCAGGGGTATAAAGAGTGGAACTAGGGGCTCCATTGTGAACTAAAACAATGATAACTAACCTGAGCAACAGTATACAAGGCATATTGACATTTGAGAGATACATACAGCGAGGCATACAGTAATCACAGGTATTGAATTGGGAAAGCTAGCTAAAACAGTAGGTGAGACAACAACAGCTAATCAGCTAGCACAACAACAGCAGGTAAAATGGCGTTGACTAGGCAACGGGGCCGACAGATAAACAAACAAGCAGAATGGAGTACCGTCATTATTGGACAGTCCAGCATGCATCAGCTATGGAGCCAAGTGGCTATGTGGCTATGGAGCCACTAGAGTGATAGATGTGCAGATGATGACGTGCAAGTAGAGATACTGGGGTGCATAAGAGCAAGAAGGTAAGTAATAACATGGGGATGAGGTAGTCGGGTGTGCTATTTACAGATTGGTTGTGTACAGGTACAGGGGTTCATCACGTAAGCAAAAGGGAATATGTTCCATCATCTATTTTAATTTACATTAGTGCAAATTGTCCACTGATATGGGTGTAATTTCTCACCCCTTTTTGCTGTATGAAATTGGATTTCCCCTCAGGCACACACATTTGTTCTTTGATAAAATGATGGTCATTTGTGTCAAATTTACTTTTCCCTACTCCCCCACCCCATCTCTTTACATTGCCTATGGAACTAGTGAATGTAACGCACCAATGTAAACTCAGATTTTTTTACATAAATATGAACTTTATCAAACAAAACATACATGTATTGTGTAACATTAAGTCCTATGAGTGTCATTTGATGAAGATCATCATAGGTTAGTGATAAATTTGATCTGTATTTGTGCTTTTTGTGACTTCCCTCTTTGGCTGGAAAAAATGCTGTCTTTATTGTGGTTTGGTGGTGACCTAACATAAATGTTTGTGGTGCTTTAGCTGAAAAGCATATTTGAAATCGGACACTGTGGTGAGATTAACAACAAGACTACCTTTGAAACGGTATAAAATACGTGTATGTTTGAGGAATTTTAATTTGGAAATTTCTGTTTTGAATTTGGCGCCCTGCACTTTCACTGGCTGTTGTCATATCATCCCGTTAACTGGATTGCAGCCCAAATAGGTTTTTAATTAAGATGCGTTTGGGAAACCGGGCCCAGATATCCAGTTTCCTCCTCTTCATTTTTCTCCTCTTCTTCTTCCTCCTTTTTGGACGTGACAGTCATCTCCCCTCCTCCTCTTTCACTCCATAAACTGCATCCTCCTCTTTCTCTGCCTCCTCTTCTTTTACTGTAACATCCTCCTCCTCTTTCACTCTGAACCCGTCTTTCTCTTCTTTCACTGAAACGTCTTTCTCTTCTTCTTTCACTGAAACAGCGTCACCCTCTACTTGTTTTTGTATTGAAACAGCCTCCTCTTCCTCCTCGTCTTTGAAGAGACCCTCTTTCTCCGTCCAACAGACCTCTTCTTCTTTAGCAGGAGAGTAGCTTAGTGAACTCATGGTCGGGGATTTTAGCTAGGCTAATGCTAACTTAACCAGCCCGCTAGTTGACGAATAACAACAACACCGTAAATATGAAATTAATACGGATAACTGACTAGACGACAGAAGTGGTTTTAAAACACAGTGGATAATATAAACTAAAGGGTCTAAAGAGCTTTATCGGTTCGTCTATTTTGTCAAGGAAGCTTCCGAGGTAGCTGACTAACTGTTGCTGCTGTTGAAGGAAGCTTTCTGTCCACTAGATTATACTTCACACTAGCAGCATTGCCTTAAAGTTGCACACTGCCATCTGCTGACTGGAGTGGGTAACGCAGTTGAGTAAACATATATTTTATTTCCAGACAGGTTCAATTGTAGGACGCATGAGTTTTTACTCACCAGTGGAACAACAGCATTGCCTTAAAGTCCCATATGATGTATTGTTACACCATGTAGGAGCAGTATAGACCTAGTCTGTTCATTATATACATCTACATGATGTATTGTACCACAATGTAGGAGCAGTATAGACCTAGTCTGTTCATTATATACATCTGCATGATGTATTGTTACACCATGTTGGAGCAGTATAAACCTACAGTAGCTAGCTACTTATTTATATTTAGTATGACTTAATGAAACTGCCTTAAATGTGCCGTAGTAAACCTTTTTTATTTGCACTAATCAATCAACACATTCAGGTCTTTATGTGTCAATATAATCATATTATTGAATTAAATCCATTTAAAATCATCTTTGTCTGAAAATAAAATATGATCCTCAATTGCGCTACTCTTTTTTCAAATGAGTAGAGCTGTGGGAGACCACCTCAAGACCCTGGTACAGCCGGGGGTGGTGTTTTACCACTCCACCTCGCCTTCAGCAGGCTGGAAAAGTGATACTGTTTTTCATACTAAGATGGACCAAGAGTCTGTTGATTGTTCATTCAAATCAAGCTTTATTTATACAGCACTTTTCAGACAGGATACAACACAATGGGAAAAAAACAAATAAAAAAACTATGAATATACATATTTAGTACACAAACATGAGGATAAAAAATAGAAGACTGACAAATTAACAACTAATGAGGGAATGCAATTGATTAAAATATTAATTTGGATGCAATATCCAACCCCCAAATATAAGGGGTTCTGAAAGACACTCACAGTGTCCACTGAAAGTTGACTAGTAACAACAACTGGGACCTAAAAGACAAACACCATGAGACTCACTAAATCTGCCCAAGAGGCAAATAAAAGAAAAACACACAAACTTTAAGACAGGATACAAACCAAAACGGTGGCACAACTAAAGGTGTTGATTCTCCACATCTATCAAGACAACTGGAGCACTGGGCCAGACACTCTTAAATAGAACCTGGACCAGCTCAGGTGAAACAGCTTCCCACTAATGAGCTGGACAAGCCAGGACAATGTAACACATACTGACTAACAAGGTGACACCAATCAGGGCACCGAAGACACATTTCATTTGATTGCATTAAAATGAATGACTTGGTATCTCCCTTTCCTACGCTCTAACGTCTAACCTCAACATATAAAAGGAAAAACCAAAGCATGTAAAAGGGGAAGGTGTAAGACAACCAATATATCCTATATTTTTGTTGGACACGTTTGCTCACCACCAACAAAAAACAACTTCCATTTCTCATTATAATCAACTACAACGCTTCACCTTCTACAATATAAACATAGTGTCAACTGGCTGTCAACAATTGAAAACAAGAAAAAACACGTATTTCTAAATAATAATATACAATCATATAATTTTTTTATCCTTTTTCTTTCCATAGAATCCTAAAACTCACTAGCTTCTAGCCCAAACTAAACTCAGATCTAATTGTATTAGTCACATGCGCCGGATACAACACTGGAACTCTTATTTACGAGCCCCTAACCAACAGTGCAGTTTCCAAAAAAATACAGAAAAGAATAAGAGATAAAACTCCTCTCCAACACGGAAAAGCGTGTCAAAATAAATTGTGATCCATGGTAACACACTGGTTAAATGCACAATACAAATATTTTTGACTGCCAACCCTTGAGACAATCAGCAACCAAGTTGTCCTTACCACGGACATGTCTGATTTCAAGAGGAAACTCCTGCGATATCCGTAGTAACTTCCCACCTCACTGTGTAGCTTCTCTCTCTTTTCAGGGTTCACTCAATAGGCATGTTGTTGGATTGGGGTCCAGTCCCCAATGTTCATCTAGTAGATTTGGGTTGGCACATCTGAGAATTAACCCTGACATTACGAAAGCAGGGTAACAATGTCAATATAATTGTACCCAAACATTGTCATTTGGTTGCATAAATAATTATTACTAAATGTTACATGAATTGTAAATATGAAATATCAAAACCAAATGTACACCCCTTTGTTAATATGTAGTGGCAATAATTAACTTAATGGTGAGGCATGGAATAATAAAACATGCTTCTTCAGTAGTGGAATAAAGACAATTAGCACTTGAATGTTGTCAATAAATACTGGAGTGATGTAAGATTGTTAATAAAATTGATTATAAACCAATGTATTATACTGCGTCCATGTGTATAGGCTGCAAGTACTTTGAAATGAAGTTGCTTTCAAGTCATTGAAAAACAACGACCCGAAAATACATATTTTCAACTACCATCGAAAGAATATTGGACTTTGAGCATAGTCTTCTTTTCAATTACATTTTGCTCGGTGGGATATTTAATTGATATCATGAAACAATTCCTTCATGTATGTATTTTCTGATGTTTGATCAGATGTCTTTTATCAGAGAATTTCTTGTCACATTGATCACAGCTATAAAGTTTCTCCCCTGTATGTGTTCTCTGGTGTATAGTCAGATAGCTAGATGTACCAAAACTCTTCCCACATTGACCACAGCTATAAGGTTTCTCTCCTGTGTGTCTTCTCTGGTGCACTGTCAGATGTCCAGATTGACCAAAACTCTTCCCACATTGACCACAGCTATAAGGTTTCTCTCCTGTGTGTCTTCTCTGGTGCACTGTCAGATGACCAGATTGACCAAAACTCTTCCCACATTGACCACAGCTATAAGGTTTCTCTCCTGTGTGGGTTCTATGGTGTACAATTAGATGGCTAGATGTACCAAAACTCTTCCCACATTGATCACAGGTAAAAGCTTTCTCTCCTGTGTGTGTTCTCTGGTGTACAATTAAATGGCTAGATGTAGTACAACTCTTCCCACATTGATAACATATATAAGGTTTCTCTCCTGTGTGTATTCTTTGGTGCACTATCAGGCTGTCTGGTTGAGTAAAACTCTTCCCACATTGACTACAGCTATACGGTTTCTCTCCTGTGTGTACTCTCTGGTGCACTGTCAAGGCGTTTGACGCAGTAAATTTCTTCCCACATTCATCACAGCCATAAGGTTTCTCTCCTGTGTGTGTTCTCTGGTGTACAATTAGATGGCTTGATGTTGTAAAACTCTTCCCACATTGATAACAGCTGTAAGGTTTCTCTCCTGTGTGTATTCTCTGGTGCACTATCAGGCTGTCTGGTTGAGTAAATCTCTTCCCGCATTGATCACAGCCATAAGATTTCTCTCCCGTGTGTGTTCTCTGGTGTGATTTCAGGATGCGTGACTCAGTAAAACTCTTCCCACATTGATCACAGACATAAGATTTCTCTACCGTGTGTGTTCTCTGGTGTATTTTAAGGTCTACTGAAGAGGTGACTCTTTTCCCACAGTCAGAGCTGCAGTGAGATGTCTCTCCATTGTGTACACACTGGTGTATTTTAAGTTCTGATGTCGATTTGCAGTAAGATTTCTTCCCTGTGGGTCTCTGCTGGTGTTTCTTGAGGAGTCCTGATCTGGATAGACTTTTCTCTGCCTCGTCAGCATCATGTTGTTGTTGAGGATCCCCAGAAGATGCACGATAGTCACCGCTCTCTCCTATGTGAATGACAAAGTGAGATGGTTAAAGGCCCACAACAGCAGAAATCCATTGTTTATTTGAGATACAATGTGATGCCCAGAGCATACCCATGAAGTTGTACAACAATTGACATCTGTTAAATTTGACAATTAAGACAGTAAAGTTAGCAACGAGTCATATTTCGTCTTGTTTTCACATTAGTGGTGACTAGAACTAAATTACCAAAGTTGTTGAAATCCTAAGCAATTTGCCAGACAACTTTTGGTCCCAATAAAGGCCCATTTCTGTGTTTGCTAAAATTGAGCCACGAGGTCAATGTGCACACAATTTGATTGCAGAAAGTCCTCACTGCTAATGAGGATGTAGTATATCTGCCTGGGGAAAAAAATGGTGAGTGAAGATTTGAATTTTTCACTGTATTCTGAATATTACAGCCCACCATCAGTGCAAAATCAGGAGTGCTAGTGAAGGAAACTCACATTAAGCTCGTGTCTATTCACTAATTCACCACCGTGGGGAAAAACTCAGGGGTGTTCTCATAGGCTGACAGCAACAATTAGCCTCCATTTACAGGTTGCTTATGAGAGCACTTCACATTACTTCTGGATTATAATTGTAAGGCTCGCTTGAATCTACTGCTTAATATGTTTGTGTTATTGTCGCAAATCAACTGCTTTATACTTTTAAAAAACACTTCAACCAGTAAAATGCTCTTTGGCTTGCTTTTCTATCAGCCTGACAATTAGGGTTTGTACACTAGGTGTTGAACAAACAGTAACATAGTAGAGGTCGACCGATTATGATTTTTCAACGCCAATACCGATTATTGGAGGACCAGAAAAAGCCGATACCAATTAAATCAGAAGATTATATATATATATATATATATGTAATAATGACAATTATAACAATACTGAATGAACACTTATTTTAACTTAATAGAATACATCAATAAAATAAATGTAGTCTCAAATAAATAATGAAACATGTTCCATTTGTTTTAAATCATGCAAAAACAGTGTTGGAGAAGAAAGTAAAAATGCAATATGAGCCATGTAAAAATGCTAAGGTTTAAGTTCCTTGCTCAGAACATGAGAACATATGAAAGCTGGTGGTTCTTTGTAACATGACTCTTCAATATTCCCAGGTACGAAGTTTTAAGTTGAAGTTATTATAGGACTATTTCTCTCTTTACTATTTGTATTTCATATACCTTTGACTATTGGATGTTCTTATAGGCACGATAGTATTGCCAGCCTAATCTTGGGAGTTGATAGTCTTGAAGTCATAAACAGAGCTGTGCATCAAGCATTGCGAAGAGCTGCTGACAAACACAGGAAAGTGCTGTTTGAATGAATGCTTACGAGCCTGCTGCTGCCTACCACCACTCAGTCAGACTGCTCTATCAAATATCAAATCATAGACTTAATTATAATAAACACAGAAATACGAGCCTTAGGTCATATTCAATTTAATATCGCTCTTTACCGACCCAGGAAGGGGCGAGGTCAAACAGGTGTTGTACCTCGTATCCCTCCTTCAGGGAACAGTAATTATAGTCAAAGTTACGCTCCAATTATAGTCAAAGTTGGCTTTCAGTCGGTCAACTTGAGGTAACATACTATGGGGAAATAAAATCATTCCCCAGCCGACCCAAACGGACACTAAATGAAACGGCACATGGCAGACCACCCAGACCTGACTCCGCAAGATGAGTCAGTTATGTAAACGTATTCATTATCTTTTGTTTGAAACACTCCTGTCAATGGGTTGAGTAAGGACGCACGACTGAAGTAGGACTAATCTACCTGGCCTGCACACAAATGTAGGCCTATAAATGAGCCCATTTGGGGATGTCTGATAGTATTTCTGATTGTCTTAACACACCACCACTAATGAGTTGTGGAGCTTCTCAAAGCACATTTTTTTCACCTCAAAACAGCAAGTAAACAAAGTCTAATCAAAATCAATTGCAAATGAGAATAACTCCTCAAAGTATTTGAAAAATATTTCCAGCTCTCGCCCTTTCGATAACCACCCGGCATAAAAGGGAAAAACGTAATGCGCCGATCCAGTGGAAATGTCATAAAATACCTGATTACTTCTTATCCCTTTCACAAATAGCCTACAGCTGTGTCGGTGGATAACTCAAAGGCAGGGGAAACTGAGGGCCCAGAATATTTTACACAATGTTTCAAGTTCGTTATTGACAGACCATGTGATTTATAGGAAATGTATTTGCAATGTTTTTATCTGTTGGCTTTATGTAGGCTATTTTTTACATAGTTGGCAATGGCAATAAAAGTGACTTTTAGATTTGTACAATTTTCATTTAGATAGAATGTAGTTTAATCACAGACAATGATTTTGAGATACTATTCTAAATTAAATGAAACTGTTCCAGTAAAATGAACATGTGAAAATCATATCTGGCACCAGATCAGTAGAAATGGTAAGATAAATTTGCACTCCAAATGCAGGTTGCTTGTGTAGCCTATTACCAGCAACATCAGAATTTATGAAGGACAGCAGGAGGAGGTGGATCGGGAAGAGTTTGTTTCTCCTTCTGGTTAGGCTATATTGATGTAATGGCATGAAAAAAAATGCTGAATATTATACAATGACTTATCAACAGCTCTAATAATTTGACCCCCACAGGAAATCTACACCGGCAATTATAGATTATACTATATAGCCTATAAACCTGGTTAAACTATCATTATGACATAATGGATGAATTCTAGAATATACTATATAGCCTCAATCTGGTTAAACTACACTGCTCAAAAAAAATAAAGGGAACACTTAAACAACACAGTCACTCCAAGTCAATCACACTTCTGTGAAATCAAACTGTCCACTTAGGAAGCAACACTGATTGACAATAAATGTCACATGCTGTTGTGCAAATGGAATAGACAACAGGTGGAAATGATATGCAATTAGCAAGACACCCCCAATAAAGGAGTGGTTCTGCAGGTGGTGACCACAGACCACTTCTCAGTTCCTATGCTTCCTGGCTGATGTTTTGGTCACTCTTGAATGCAGGCGGTGCTTTTACTCTAGCGGTAGCATGAAACGGAGTCTATACAACCCACACAAGTGGCTCAGGTGGTGCAGCTCATCCAGGATGGCACATCAATGCGAGCTGTGGCAAGAAGGTTTGCTGTGTCCGTCAGCGTAATGTCCAGAGCATGGAGGCACTACCAGGAGACAGGCCAGTACATCAGGAGACGTGGATGAGGCCATAGGAGGGCAACAACCCAGCAGCAGGACTGCTACCTCCGCCTTTGTGCAAGGAGCAGGAGGAGCACTGCCAGAGCCCTGCAAAATTACCTCCAGCAGGCCACAAATGTACATATGTCTGCTCAAACGGTCAGAAACAGACTCCATGAGGGTGGTATGAGGGCCCGATGTCCACAGGTGGGGGTTGTGAGAACACCAAGATTGCCAGAGAACACCAAGATTGGCAAATTCGCCACTGGCGCCCTGTGCTCTTCACATATGAAAGCAGGTTCACACTGAGCACATGTGACAGACATGACAGTCTGGAGACACGGAGAACATTCTGCTGCCTGCAACATCCTCCAGCATGACCGGTTTGGCGGTGGGTCAGTCATGGTGGGGTGGCATTTCTTTGGGGGGCCGCACAGCCCTCCATGTGCTCGCCAGAGGTAGCCTGACTGACAGAGGTAGCTAGACCTCATGTGGCTGGAGTGTGTCAGTAGTTCCTGCAAGAGGAAGGCATTGATGCTATGGACTGGCCCGCTCGTTCCCCAGACCTGAATCCAATTGAGCACATCTGGGACATCATGTCTCGCTCCATCCACCAACACCACAGACTGTCCAGAAGTTGGCGGATGCTTTAGTCCAGGTCTGGGAGGAGATACCTCAGGAGACCATCCACCACCTCATCAGGACCATGCCCAGGTGTTGTAGGGAAGTCATACAGGCACGTGGAGGCCACACACACTACTGAGCCTCATTTTGACATGTTTTAAGGACATTACATCAAAGTTGGATCAGCCTGTAGTGTGGTTTTCCACTTTAATTTGAGTGTAACTCCAAATCCATGGCCAGTCCTTGTATTCACAGTGTAGTGAATTCAGGGAGTAGCCCTGAGCTTAACTCAAACCTGGGTCCAGTGACTGTCAAGCCAACACCTTTTAACTGTTACGCCAAGATGTCTAAACTTCTGGACGAGGTCGCTAGGTTTTGGGTTACGGTTGATACAATAGCTTTCTCTATGAATTTGAGAGTGGTTACATTTCTCCAGCCCCATCCCTCAGCTGTTTACCAAACCAAGTCTCAAGGCAGCCATTTTGTTGCGGTTTAAAAAAACACATCAATCAATCAACCAATCTGCAGTTCAAACACTGTTTTGGTAATAAGATGATGGGGTTGGAGAAATAAATGTAACTATTTTCAAATTCCTAGACAGACCTATGGATGCAAGGACTGAACATCCATGATATCATTATAGTTTTAACCATGTTAAGGCTACATAGTGTTGGTTTACATTGGTTCTAAACATTGGAATAAAAAAAGCTTATTCTGGGTTCTGATGGGGTACAACAGTTAAACTAAGCTCATGAGCCATGTGTTATATTCTTCAATAATCAATGTCTAGAAATAAATAATAAAACATTTAAACATTGATGTAGCACACATCACCACACATCAGTTCAACAACTGCAGAGTTTGTGCTTGTGTTTTAAGACAGTACTTACTTGTGTTAATCAGGGCCCGTTCATCGTAAGAACCATTGAATGGCTTAATATGCGTTTGGGAAACCGGGCTCAGATATCCAGTTTCCTCTTCCTCCTCCTTTTTCGATGTGACAGTCATCTCCCCTTCATTCTTCACTCCAAAAACGGAATGCTCCTCTTCTTTTACTGTAACATCCTCATCTTTCACTCTGAACGCGTCTTCCTCTTCTTTCACTGAAACATCTTCCTCTTCTTTCACTGTAACAGCCTCACCCTCTACTTGTTTTTGTATTGTAACATCCACCTCTTCCTCCTCCTCTTTGACAAGAGCTTCTTTCTCCGTCCAGCAGACCGCCTCTTCTTTATCAGGAGGAGAGTAGCTTAGTGAACTCATGGTCGGGGATGTTAGCTAGCTAGCATTAGCGACTAGCTTAGTTCTAAGCTAACTTAGCAAACCAGCTAGCTGACAAACAACGTACATATATAATTAAATGGGCCAACAAGTACATACGACAGAAGTGTGTTTAATACACAGCGACTAATATACACCAAAACAGTGTAAAGAACGTGAATGTCGTAGCTATGTTTGCTAGAAAGCTACCGAGGTGTTGTTGTTGAAGGAGCGTCCCGTCTACTAGATTATACGTCACACTGGCAGCGTCGCCTGAACCTAAAAGACGCACATCGCCATCTGCTGACTGGAGTGAGCAATGCAGTTGAGGAACCAAACGTTTTATTTTTCATTTATTTCATGAAAGTGTAATATTATATTAAGTCGTTCAAAGAGAAGCATGTGTTGATTGATTCGTTTTTAATGAGTGAGAAAATAAAAAACAAACTTTACACCCACTACACATTTGCATTGAACCATACTTCTGACATGGATCATTTTGATCCCAGAGGCATATTTTTTTATTTTATTTTACCTTTATTTTAATAGGCAAGTCAGTTAAGAACAAATTCCTATTTTCAATGATGGCCTAGGAACAGTGGGTTAACTGCCTGTTCAGGGGCAATAAATCTAAATCATGGTTTAGTATTTCTGGATCAAAATGGACTTTTAACAAATTCAAATCCTTTGGAGTCATCTGGCCACTCTACGACAAAGGCCTGATTGGTGGAGTGCTGCAGAGATGGTTGTCCTTCTGGAAAGTTCTCCCATCCATTCCTGAACATTTTTTACTTTTTTAAATTTAATTTAATTTTTATTTTTATTTTTACACTGGGAGCAGAAAATGCTTTTCTCCTCTGTGTATTCTCTCATGCATTTTCAGGTTAGTTAACATGGTAGAACTCTTATCACACTGGGAACATTGGATAGGCTTTTCTCCTGTGTGTGTCCTCTCATGCAGTTTTAGGTTCCTTAACCAGCAAAAACTATTTTCACAGTGGGGGCAGTGCTGTTGCCTCGCTGGTTTGGTCGTCTCTGGGTCTGGTTCCCCTGAAGGACTCTTCCTGCTGTCAGAGTGAGAGTCTGGTTTCTCTCCTGCCAAAGACAAACAGAGTATCTCGTTAAACAGAGACCTGAATGAAACCTCCACATGATAAAACTGTCTTCCTATGGAGGTTTAATCTAGACTAGATCCCTCAATAAAAGAGCAGAACTGGTCATCACAGAGTGGCTGTAGTGTTTTGTAGACTGGGTAAATCCATTTGAATTCAATACATTTTTGACAGCATCCCTTTTGATTTAAAAAAAGCTTTCCTTACATGTTTGACTATGGAAGAAGTGGTAAGAAAGTGACTTTTTGTAACTGAATGTAAAAATATTCATGAGATATACAGTACCAGTCAAAGGTTGACACACCTACTCATTCCAAGGGTTCTCTTTCCATTTACTATTTTTTACATTGTAGAATAATAGTGAAGACATGAAAACCATGAAACCACACATATGGAATCATGTAACCCAAAAAGTGGTAAACAAATCTAAATATATTTTAGATTCGTCAAAGTACCCACCCTTTGCCTTGATGACAGCTTTGCACACTCTTGGCATTCTCTCAACCAACTTCACCTGGAATGCTTTTCCAACAGTCTTGAAAGAGTTCCCATATATGCTGAGCACTTGTTGGCTGCTTATTTCATCACTCTGGGGTCCAACTCATCCCAAACCATCTCAATTGGGTTGAGGTCGGGTGATTGTGGTAGGCCACGTCTTCTGATGCAGCACTCCATCACTCTCCTTTTTGGTCAAATAGCCCTTACACAGCCTGTGTTGGGACATTGTCCTGCTGAGAAACAAATGATAGTCCCACTAAGCGCAAACCAGATGGGGTGGTGTATCGCTTCAGAATGCTGTGGTAGCCAGACAGGTGTGTGCCTTTCCAAATCATGTCCAATCAATTGAATTTACCACAGGTGGACTCCAATCAAGTTGTAGAAACATCTCAACGATGATCAATGGAAACAGTATACACCTGAGCTCAATTTCGAGTCTCATAGTAAAAAGGTTTGAATACTTATGTACATAATCATATTAAATAATTAAATAATAAATAATAAAGTTTTTTCTTATAATAAATGTAGCATTTTTTCTAAAAACCTATTTCGCTTTTTATTATGAGGTATTGTGTATATATATATATATATTACCCTTACTTAACTAGGCAAGTCAGTTAAGAACAAATTCTCATTTTCAATGACGGCCTCGGAACAGTGGGTTAATTAACTGCCTGTTCAGGGGCAGAACGACAGATTTGTACCTTGTCAGCTCGGGGATTTCAACTTGCAACCTTCCGGTTACTAGTCCAACGCTCTAACCACTAGGCAACCCTGATGGATGTTGCAGGCAGAAGATCGTTCTCCACGGCGTCTCCAGACTGTCATGTCTGTCACATGTGCTCAGTGTGAACCTGCTTTCATCTGTGAAGAGCACTGGGCGCCAGTGGCGAATTTGCCAATCTTGGTGTCCTCTGGCAAATGGAAAACGTCCTGCACGGTTTTGGGCTGAAAGCACAACCCCCACCTGTGGACGTCGGGCCCTCATACCACCCCCATGAAGTCTGTTTCTGACCGTTTGAACAGAAACATGCACATTTGTGGCCTGCCGGAGGTCCTTTTGCAGGGCTCTGGCAGTGCTCCTCTTGCTCCTCCTTGCTCAAAGGCGGAGGTACCGGTCCTGCTGCTGGGTTGTTGCCCTCCTACGGCCTCCTCCACGTCTCCCTATGTACTGGCCTGTCTCCTGGTAGCGCCTCCATGCTCTGGACACTACGCTGACAGACACAGCAAACCTTCTTGCCACAGCTGTCATGCAGGTGAAAGAGGACCCAAAAGCGACTTGGCGAAAACAGAGTCTTTAATCCAGTAAAGTAAATACAAACAAAAAACACAACTTTCACTCGAAATGACGAGGACAAACTGGAGACTCGATCTTGAACAGCAGGTGAACAGCAGGTTGCCTCGGGAAGGCACTTGAACCAGACAGACTCAGACACCTGCTCACCACGCAGCATCTGAGGAAAACACGACACGACAGGGCGATACACAAACACAGCACGGTGAATTCTAGACAAGGAACCGACAGGACAGGAACGGAACACAAAGGAAGAAATAGGGACTCTAATCAGGGGAAAGGATCGGGAACAGGTGTGGGAAGACTAAATGATTGATTAGGGGAATAGGAACAGCTGGGAGCAGGAACGGAACGATAGAGAGAAGAGAGAGCGAGAGAGTGAGAGAGGGAGGGGGAGAGAGAGGGATAGAAAGAGGGAAAGAACCTAATAAGACCAGCAGAGGGAAACGAATAGAATGGGAAGCACAGGGACAAGACAAGATAATAAATGACAAAACATGACAGTACCCCCCACTCACCGAGCGCCTCCTGGCGCACTCGAGGAGGAATCCTGGCGGCAACGGAGGAAATCATCAATGAGTGAACGGTCCAGCACGTCCCGAGACGGAACCCAACTCCTCTCCTCAGGACCGTAACCCTCCCAATCCACTAAGTATTGGTGACCCCGTCCCCGAGAACGCATGTCCATGATCTTATGTACCTTGTAAATAGGTGCGCTCTCGACAAGGACGGGAGGGGGGGAGGGAAGACGAACGGGGGTGCGAAGAAAGGGCTTGACACAGGAGACATGGAAGACAGGATGGACGCGACGAAGATGTCGCGGAAGAAGCAGTCGCACAGCGACAGGATTGACGACCTGGGAGACACGGAACGGACCAATGAACCGCGGAGTCAACTTACGAGAAGCTGTCGTAAGAGGAAGGTTGCGAGTGGAAAGCCACACTCTCTGGCCGCAACATTTACATTACATTTAAGTCATTTAGCAGACGCTCTTATCCAGAGCGACTTACAAATTGGTAACAATACCTTGGACTCTTAATCCTGCGTTTATTGGCGGCTCTCACAGTCTGTGCCCTGTAACGGCAAAGTGCAGACCTCACCCTCCTCCAGGTGCGCTCACAACGTTGGACAAACGCTTGAGCGGAGGGAACGCTGGACTCGGCAAGCTGGGATGAGAACAGAGGAGGCTGGTAACCCAGACTACTCTGAAACGGAGATAACCCGGTAGCAGACGAAGGAAGCGAATTGTGAGCGTATTCTGCCCAGGGGAGCTGTTCTGCCCAAGACGCAGGGTTTCTGAAAGAAAGGCTGCGTAGTATGCGACCAATCGTCTGATTGGCCCTCTCTGCTTGACCGTTAGACTGGGGATGAAACCCGGAAGAGAGACTGACGGACGCACCAATCAAACGACAGAACTCCCTCCAAAACTGTGACGTGAATTGCGGGCCTCTGTCTGAAACGGCGTCTAACGGGAGGCCATGAATTCTGAATACATTCTCGATAATGATTTGTGCCGTCTCCTTAGCGGAAGGAAGTTTAGCGAGGGGAATGAAATGTGCCGCCTTAGAGAACCTATCGACAACCGTAAGAATCACAGTCTTCCCCGCAGACAAAGGCAGACCGGTAATGAAGTCTAGGGCGATGTGAGACCATGGTCGAGAAGGAATGGGGAGCGGTCTGAGACGACCGGCAGGAGGAGAGTTACCCGACTTAGTCTGCGCGCAGTCCGAACAAGCAGCCACGAAACGGCGCGTGTCACGCTCCTGAGTCGGCCACCAAAAGCGCTGGCGAATAGACGCAAGAGTGCCTCGAACACCGGGATGACCAGCTAACTTGGCAGAGTGAGCCCACTGAAGAACAGCCAGACGAGTGGAAACAGGAACGAAAAGGAGGTTACTAGGACAAGCGCGCGGCGACGCAGTGTGCGTGAGTGCTTGCTTAACCTGTCTTTCAATTCCCCAGACTGTTAACCCGACAACACGCCCATAAGGAAGAATCCCCTCGGGATCAGTAGAAGCCACAGAAGAACTAAACAGACGGGATAAGGCATCAGGCTTGGTGTTCTTGCTACCCGGACGGTAAGAAATCACAAACTCGAAACGAGCGAAAAACAACGCCCAACGAGCTTGACGGGCATTAAGTCGTTTGGCAGAACGGATGTACTCAAGGTTCTTATGGTCTGTCCAAACGACAAAAGGAACGGTCGCCCCTCCAACCACTGTCGCCATTCGCCTAGGGCTAAGCGGATGGCGAGCAGTTCACGGTTACCCACATCATAGTTGCGCTCAGATGGCGACAGGCGATGAGAAAAATAAGCGCAAGGATGAACCTTATCGTCAGACTGGAAGCGCTGGGATAGAATGGCTCCCACGCCTACCTCTGAAGCGTCAACCTCGACAATGAATTGTCTAGTGACGTCAGGAGTAACGAGGATAGGAGCGGACGTAAAACGTTCTTTTAGAAGATCAAAAGCTCCCTGGGCGGAACCGGACCACTTAAAACACGTCTTGACAGAAGTAAGAGCTGTGAGAGGGGCAGCAACTTGACCGAAATTACGAATGAAACGCCGATAGAAATTAGCGAAACCTAAAAAGCGCTGCAACTCGACACGTGACCTTGGAACGGGCCAATCACTGACAGCTTGGACCTTAGCGGAATCCATCTGAATGCCTTCAGCGGAAATAACGGAACCGAGAAAAGTAACGGAGGAGACATGAAAAGAGCACTTCTCAGACTTTACGTAGAGACAATTCTCTAAAAGGCGCTGTAGAACACGTCGAACGTGCTGAACATGAATCTCGAGTGACGGAGAAAAAATCAGGATATCGTCAAGATAGACAAAAACAAAGATGTTCAGCATGTCTCTCAGAACATCATTAACTAATGCCTGAAAAACAGCTGGCGCATTGGCGAGACCAAACGGCAGAACCCGGTACTCAAAATGCCCTAACGGAGTGTTAAACGCCGTTTTCCACTCGTCCCCCTCTCTGATGCGCACGAGATGGTAAGCGTTACGAAGGTCCAACTTAGTAAAGCACCTGGCTCCCTGCAGAATCTCGAAGGCTGATGACATAAGGGGAAGCGGATAACGATTCTTAACCGTTATGTCATTCAGCCCTCGATAATCCACGCAGGGGCGCAGAGTACCGTCCTTCTTCTTAACAAAAAGAACCCCGCCCCGGCCGGAGAGGAAGAAGGCACTATGGTACCGGCGTCAAGAGACACAGACAAATAATCCTCGAGAGCCTTACGTTCGGGAGCCGACAGAGAGTATAGTCTACCCCGAGGAGGAGTGGTCCCCGGAAGGAGATCAATACTACAATCATACGACCGGTGAGGAGGAAGGGAGTTGGCTCGGGACCGACTGAAGACCGTGCGCAGATCATGATATTCCTCCGGCACTCCTGTCAAATCGCCAGGTTCCTCCTGAGAAGTAGGGACAGAAGAAATGGGAGGGATGGCAGACATTAAACACTTCACATGACAAGAAACGTTCCAGGATAGGATAGAATTACTAGACCAATTAATAGAAGGATTATGACATACTAGCCAGGGATGACCCAAAACAACAGGTGTAAACGGTGAACGAAAAATCAAAAAAGAAATAGTCTCACTGTGGTTACCAGATACTGTGAGGGTTAAAGGTAGTGTCTCAAATCTGATACTGGGAAGATGACTACCATCTAAGGCGAACATGGGCGTAGGCTTCTCTAACTCTCTGAAAGGAATGTCATGTTTCCGAACCCATGCTTCGTCCATGAAACAACCCTCAGCCCCAGAGTCTATCAAGGCACTACATGTAGCACCCGAACCGGTCCAGCGTAGATGGACCGACAAAGTAGTACAGGATTTTGATGGAGAGACTTGAGTAGTTGCGCTCACCTGTAGCCCTCCGCTTACAGATGAGCTCTGGCTTTTACTGGACATGAATTAACAAAATGTCCAGCAACTCCGCAATAGAGGCACAGGCGGTTGGTGATCCTCCGTTCCCTCTCCTTAGTCGAGATGCGAATCCCTCCCAGCTGCATGGGCTCAGACTCTGAGCCAGAGGAGGGAGATGGTTGCGATGCGGAGCAGGGAAACACCGTTGATGCGAGCTCTCTTCCACGAGCCCGGTGACGAAGATCTACCCGTCGTTCTATGCGGATGGCGAGAGCAATCAAAGAGTCCACATCTGAAGGAACCTCCCGGGAGAGAATCTCATCCTTAACCACTGCGTGGAGTCCCTCCAGAAAACGAGCGAGCAGCACCGGCTCGTTCCACTCACTAGAGGCAGCAAGAGTGCGAAACTCAATAGAATAATCCGTTATGGACCGTTCACCTTGGCATAAGGAAGCCAGGGCCCTAGAAGCCTCCCTACCAAAAACTGAACGGTCAAAAACCCGAATCATCTCCTCTTTAAAGTTCTGGAACTTGTTAGAGCAATCAGCCCTTGCCTCCCAGATAGCTGTGCCCCATTCTCGAGCCCGGCCAGTAAGGAGTGAAATGACGTAAGCAACCCGAGCTCTCTCTCTAGAGTATGTGTTGGGTTGGAGAGAGAACACAATCTCACACTGCGTGAGAAAGGAGCGGCACTCAGTGGGCTGCCCGGAGTAGCAAGGTGGGTTATTAACCCTAGGTTCTGGAGGCTCGGCAGGCCAGGAAGTAACAGGTGGCACGAGACGTAGACTCTGGAACTGTCCAGAGAGGTCGGAAACCTGAGCGGCCAGGTTCTCCACGGCATGGCGAGCAGCAGACAATTCCTGCTCGTGTCTGCCGAGCATGGCTCCTTGGATCTCGACGGCAGTGTAACGAGCGTCTGAAGTCGCTGGGTCCATTCCTTGGTCGGTTCCTTCTGTCATGCAGGTGAAAGAGGACCCAAAAGCGACTTGGCGAAAACAGAGTCTTTAATCCAGTAAAGTAAATACAAACAAAAAACACAACTTTCACTCGAAATGACGAGGACAAACTGGAGACTCGATCTTGAACAGCAGGTGAACAGCAGGTTGCCTCGGGAAGGCACTTGAACCAGACAGACTCAGACACCTGCTCACCACGCAGCATCTGAGGAAAACACGACACGACAGGGCGATACACAAACACAGCACGGTGAATTCTAGACAAGGAACCGACAGGACAGGAACGGAACACAAAGGAAGAAATAGGGACTCTAATCAGGGGAAAGGATCGGGAACAGGTGTGGGAAGACTAAATGATTGATTAGGGGAATAGGAACAGCTGGGAGCAGGAACGGAACGATAGAGAGAAGAGAGAGCGAGAGAGTGAGAGAGGGAGGGGGAGAGAGAGGGATAGAAAGAGGGAAAGAACCTAATAAGACCAGCAGAGGGAAACGAATAGAATGGGAAGCACAGGGACAAGACAAGATAATAAATGACAAAACATGACAACAGCTCGCATTGATGAGCCATCCTGGATGAGCTGCACTACCTGAGCCACTTGTGTGGGTTGTAGACTCCGTCTCATGCTACCACTAGAGTGAAAGCACCGCCAGCATTCAAAAGTGACCAAAACATCAGCCAGGAAGCATAGGAACTGAGAAGCGGTCTGCAGAACCACTCCTTTATTGGGGGTGTCTTGCTAATTGCTAATAATTTCAACCTGTTGTCTATTCCATTTGCACAACAGCATGTGAAATTTCTTGTCAATCAGTGTTGCTTCCTAAGTGGACAGTTTGATTTCACAGAAGTGTGATTGACTTGGAGTGACTGTATTGTTTAAGTGTTGCCTTTATTGTATTGAGCAGTGTGTGTGTATATATATATATATATATATATATATATATATATATATATATGTTATTATATCTCTCAGATACAGGACAGACACCTCAGAACAAATTTCCTTTAAATATTTTTTGGGCAACAATGTTACTATGGTTATTGTCGTTCCATGTTGTGAATGTTGTCCAATGTGTTACTATGGTTATTGTTGTTCCATGTTGTGAATGTTGTCCAATGTGTTACTATGGTTATTGTAGTTCCATGTTGTGAATGTTGTCCAATGTGTTACTATGGTTATTGTTGTTCCATGTTGTGAATGTTGTCCAATGTGTTACTATGGTTATTGTTTTTCCATGTTGTGAATGTTATCCAATGTGTTACTATGGTTACTGTTGTTCCACATTGTGAATGTTATCCAATGTGTTACAGCAGTGTCACGTTCTGACCTTTATTTCCTGTGTTTTGTATTTAGTTAGTATGGTCAGGGCGTGAGTTGGGTGGGCAGTCTATGTTTGTTTTTCTAGGTTTTGGGAATTTCTATGTTTCGGCCTAGTATGGTTCTCAATCAGAGGCAGGTGTCATTAGTTGTCTCTGATTGAGAATCATACTTAGGTAGCCTGGGTTTCACTGTGTGTTTGTGGATGATTGTTCCTATCTCTGTGATTGCACCAGATAGGACTGTTTTGAGTTTTCACATTTATTGTTTTTTTGTAGTCAGTGTTTCATGTGTACCTTAACGTATTAAAAAGAACCATGGACACTTACCACGCCGCGTATTGGTCCTCTGATCCGTTTTGCCTCTCCTCTTCGGAAGAAGAGGAGGAAATTCATTACAAGCAGTATATGGACAAATACTTTTTTGACAAAATAATTTGTAAATATTTTTTGTTGATACTTCAAGGTGTCTTACAAATCAAAATTAAATTTCAAAATTACACTTGATATAACCTAACCTTAAAATATTTCTCATTCCGTTTCTCACTCCGTCATTGGAGTGAGGCATAGCCAACTGGTGAAAGGGGTCTCATTCATATTGGGAAAATTATTTGGCAATCCTTTCTTTGGGGTAATTATATAATTTGGGCAAATTTATTTCAATTTATTTACCTGTTGGACCCACCACTATGGTCATTTCTATCCTGTTCTATTGGACCCACCACTATGTCATTTCTCTCCTGTTCTATTAGACCCACCACTATGCCATTTCTCTCCTGTTCTATTGGACCCACCACTATGTCATTTCTCTCCTGTTCTATTAGACCCACCACTATGCCATTTCTCTCCTGTTCTATTAGACCCACCACTATGTCATTTCTCTCCTGTTCTATTAGACCCACCACTATGTCATTTCTCTCCTGTTCTATTAGACCCACCACTATGTCATTTCTCTCCTGTTCTATTAGACCCACCACTATGTCATTTCTCTCCTGTTCTATTAGACCCACCACTATGTAATTTCTCTCCTGTTCTATTAGACCCACCACTATGCCATTTCTCTCCTGTTCTATTAGACCCACCACTATGCCATTTCTCTACTGTTCTATTGGTTTTCATATCAACATTATTTAGTTGTCCAGAAGCCAAAAGGCACAATCCTAGTTGTTGCAGCTTTAGACTCCCCCTCTTCCTAAATTTATAAGAGAGATTTTAATCTCTGTCAGATATTAACCTCTACCAGGTGGATTGTATAGAACGGTGTGTTCATCTCTGTCACCTCTGTCACCTCTATCAGGTGGACTTGTAAGAATGGTGTGTTCTAATAAAACACTATAGGAGTTGTCTGCAGATGCATATTCATGCCATGAGGCTAGTAGCTTAGCATTTCTCTCCATTGAATACAGGCGGTTGACATCAACAACCCTCATAGAATATAAACAATAGATTAGAATAATAAGATGAATCCACCAATCCAAAGAAATGGTAGGCGGGAGCTAAAGGACCCGCAGTGCCGCTTTGTGGACAACGACTCCCCGTGTTCGGGTGGAGAGACGTCTTGTCAGTATATCCATAATCGTTGGTGTAGCCAACCCAACTCTTGCATGGCACTATTGGGGGGACACGGTGTGTCGTAAATCAGCACTACACGAAAATCACTACATGTCGTGCCCCCAGTCTGCGGTCAGCAGATAGACCCTTCTCAAATATATATGTTAAGTCACTTTTTGGAAACAGAACGGAGAAAACAAGGGGTAGCTTTCTCTCTACATCGTCTGATTCTAGACATATCAGTCATCATCCTAGGGCCCTTCGTTGAAGAGGTATTGACGAGCCAACTCCGAATATCCAACGTTAAAAACACATTTAAGGCGGTACTTACTGGTGTTACTCAGATCTCCTATCTCTACCACTTCAGCTTTCAATGTGACAGTAATCTCTCCTTCCTTCTTCACTCCGAAAACGGCATACTCTTCCTCCTCTTCTTTCAGAGTAACATCCTCCTCTTCTTTCACAGTAACATCCTCCTCCCCCTTCACTCTGAACACGTCTTTCTCTTCTTCCTTCACTGTAACAGCCTCACCCTCTACTTGTTTTACTGTGACATCCTCCTCTTCCTTCTCCTCTTTCAAGACAATGTTCAGCCCCAAAGCTTCTTTCTCCATACAGCAGACCTCCTCTTCTTTAACAGGAGGGGAGTAGTTTAGGGAGCTCATGTTCGGGGATGTTAGCTAGCTACCATTAGCGACAAGGCTAGTGCTAACTTAACCAGCCAGCTACTATAGCTGACTAATACAAAATAATGAAATATTAAATTAAATAGGTTAACAAGTAGATACGACAGAAGTGTGTCTAAAACACAGTAGCTAATATACATCGAAAGCGTATAAATAGCTTGAATATTTCGGC
The DNA here is from genome assembly GCF_021184085.1 of Oncorhynchus gorbuscha. Classification (NCBI taxonomy): domain Eukaryota; kingdom Metazoa; phylum Chordata; class Actinopteri; order Salmoniformes; family Salmonidae; genus Oncorhynchus; species Oncorhynchus gorbuscha. The sequence goes on along the minus strand of NW_025745273.1, from coordinate 717,730 downwards.
TATGTTGGCTAACAAGCTACAGAGGTGGTTAACGAGCTGTTTCTGAAGAACCGTCCACTAGATTATACGTCACGCTGGCAGCATCGCCTGAAAGACTCACAACGCCGTAAGTGTACATATGATGAAAATTACAGGCCTCTCTCATATTTGTAAGTGGGAGAACTTGCACAATTGGTGGCTGACTAAATACTTTTCTGCCCCACTGTATAAAATGAACAGACTAGGTCTATACTGCTCCAACATTGGTGTAACAATACATCATGTAGATGTATATAATGAACAGACTATGTCTATAATGCTCCTTCATGGTGTAACAATACATCATGTAGATGTATACTACCGTTCAAACGTTTGGGGTCACTTAGAAATGTTTATGAAAGAAAAACGTTTTTTTTTTCCCACATTGCAACAGTGTGCTGGCTTTCTTGTTTTTTAACAAATATGTGTTCGAGAGCAACAAATCCATGTTGCATTGTGGGAAAATGTTTAATGGCTGACTGATTTATAAATAATAAGGCAGTCGCCTGCACTGTTGAACCAATACCAAACGAATCAAATCAAATCAAATTGTATTTGTCACATTCGCTGAATACAACAGGTGTAGATCTTATCTTGAAATGCTTACTTACAAGCCCTTAACCAACCATGCAGTTCAAGAAATAGAAAATATTTACTCATTAAATGAGGGGTACCGGTACCGAGTCAATGTGAGGGGGTACAGGTTAGTAATGAGGCTATATACAGGGGGTACCGGTACCGAGTCAATGTGTGGGGGTTCAGGTTAGTAATGAGGCTATATACAGGAGGTACCAGTACAGAGTCAATGTGTGGGGGTTCAGGTTAGTAATGAGGCAGGGGGTACCGGTACCGAGTCAATGTGCATACAAACTTGGTAGCACAGAGTAGATCTTCCATATGACGTTGAGACATAGTGCATTGTAGGTAGTTTAGAAGATATCCAGAAATAAGTTAAGAAATATGTAATAATTCAAAAACATAACTGTTTGTACCTGTAGGTAACCAGATCGTGACTACAACTAAGTTACTAAGTCTTTAACAACACTGTGATGTTACACTGGTGAGTAAAAACTCATGCTTCCTACCCTTTAACTTGTTGTCTGAAGATAAAATATACATTTTACTCAACTGCGTTACCCACTCCAGTCAGCAGATGGGACTTTAAGGCAATGCTGCTAGTGGTATAATCTTGTGGACTGAACGCTTCTTTCAACCGAAGCAACAGTTAGTCAGCCACCTACAAAATAGCTGAACCAATAAAGCTCTTTAGACGCTTTAGTGTTTATTAGCCACTGTGTTTTAAAACAACTTCTGTCGTCTAGTTAGTTATACAATTTTCTTTCATATCTATGGTGTTGTTGTTATTATTCAGCTAGCCGGCTGGTTAAGTTAGCATTAGCCTAGCTAGCTAACATCTCCGACCATGCGGTCACGAAGCTACTCTTCTGCTAAAGAAGAAGAGGAGGATGTCGCAGTGAAACAAGAAGTAGAGGGTGAGGCTGTTACCGTGAAAGAAGAAGAGAAAGAAGAAAGATGTTACAGTTAAATAATAAAAAGACGCTTTCAGAGTGAAAGAAGAGGAGGATGTTACTGTAAAAGAAGAGGAGGATTTTACTGTAAAAGGAGAGGAGGATTCCGTTTTTGGAGTGAAAGAGGAGGAGTGGGAGATGACTGTTACATCGAAAAAAAGGAAGAGGAGGAAACTGGATATCTGGGCCCGGTTTCCCAAACGCATCTTAAGGCATCCAATGGTTCTAATGATGAACTAAGCCATAAGGTGGTTTTGCGAAACCGTTCCCTGATTAACAGTAGTAAGTACTGTCTTAAAAACAGGCACAAACTCTGCAGTTGTTGAACTGATGTGTGGTGTTAAAGGGGAAATCTGCAAATGCTATATCCAATTTTTGACTTATAAATTATTTATTTATAGCCATTGATTCTTGAAGAATATAACACATCCTCATGAGCTTAGTTCAACTATTGTACCCCATCAGAACCCCAAATAAGCTTTTTTTACTCTAATGTTTAGAAACAATGTAAATCAACACTGTATAGCCTCAACATGGTTAAAACTATAATGTTGATATCATGGATGGTCAGTACTTGCATCCATAGGTCTGTCTACGAATTTGAGAGTAGTTACATTTCTCCAGCCCTATTATCATCTTATTACCAAGACAGTGGTGGAATGACAGCCTTGTTATTGTTTCAACTGTTGATTGCTGTGTTGTATGTTATTTAAATAGCAACAAAATGGCTGCCAAGAGACTTGGTTTGGTTAACAGCTGAGGGATGGGGGAAGGATAAATGTGACCACTCAAATTAATAGAGAACGCTATTGTAGCAACCGTAACCCAACACCTAGCGACCTCGTCAAGAAGTTCAGACATCTTGGCATAATAGTTATAAGGTGTTGGCCTGACAGTCGTTGGACCCAGGTTTGAGTTCATCTCAGGGCTACCCCCTGAATTCACTACACTATGAATACAATGACTGCCCATCCATGATGTCATAATGATAGTTTAACCAGGTTTCTAGTCTATATGTATATTCTAGAATTCATCCATGATGTCATAATGATAGTTTAACCAGGTTTCTAGGCTACATAGTATATTCTAGAATTGCCAGTGAAGATTTCCTGTGGGGGCAAATTATTAGAGCTGTTGATAAGTCATTGTATAATATTCAGTCAATTTTGTTCATGCTATTACATTAAAGGCAAGACATACATTCAATTACATTCATGAATTGGTTTGAAACCTTTTTTTTTAACTTCTCAAAAGTTGGTGCCTTGATGGATTTGTAAAAAATGGTTTGTCATAAAATACTTTTTTATTTATTAAAATGTGAGTAATGTAGGGTATATAAACAAAGTGGCATAGTTTAAAGTGGCTAGTGATACATGTATTACATAAAGATGCAGTAGATGATATAGAGTACAGTATATATATATATATATACATATGAGATGAGTAATGTAGGGTATGTAAACATTATATTAAGTAGCATTGTTTAATGTGGCTAGTGATATATTTTAGATCCATTTCCATCAATTCCCATTGTTAAAGTGGCTGGAGTTGAGTCAGTGTGTTGGCAGCAGCCACTCAATGTTAGTGGTGGCTGTCTAACAGTCTGATGGCCTTGAGATAGAAGCTGTTTTTCAGTCTCTTGGTCCCTGCATTGATGCACCTGTACTGACCTCGCCTTCTGGATGATAGCTTGGTGAACAGGCAGTGGCTCGGGTGGTTGTTGTCCCTGATGATAGTTATGACCTTCCTGTGACATCGGGTGGTGTAGGTGTCCTGGAGGGCAGGTAGTTTGCCCCCGGTGATGCGTTGTGCAGACCTCACTACCCTCTGGAGAGCCTTACGGTTCTGGGCGGAGCAGTTGCCATACCAGGCGGTGATACAGCCCGACAGGATGCTCTCGATTGTGCATCTGTAGAAGTTTCTGAGTGCTTTTGGTGACAAGCCGAATTTCAACAGCCTCCTGAGGTTGAAGAGGCTTTACTGCGCCTTCTTCACAACGCTGTCTGTGTGGGTGCACCAATTCAATTTGTCCGTGATGTGTACGCCGAGGAACTTAAAACGTTCTACCCTCTCCACTACTGTCACATCGATGTGGATAGGGGGGGTGCTCCCTCTGCTGTTTCCTGAAGTCCACAATCATCTCCTTTGTTTTGTTGACGTTGAGTGTGAGGTTATTTTCCTGACACCACACTCCGAGGGCCCTCAACTCCTCCCTGTAGGCCGTCTCGTCGTTGTTGCTAATCAAGCCTACCACTGTTGTGTCGTCCGCAAACTTGATGATTGAGTTGGAGGCATGCATGGCCACGCAGTCGTGGGTGAACAGTGAGTACAGGAGAGGGCTCAGAACGCACCCTTGTGGGGCCCCAGTGTTGAGGATCAGCGGGGTGGAGATGTTGTTACATACCCATACCATCTGGGGGTGGTCCGTCGGGAAGTCCAGTACCCAGTTGCACAGGGCGGGGTTGAGACCCAGGGTCTCGAGCTTGATGACGAGTTTGGAGGGTACTATGGTGTTAAATGCTGAGCTGTAGTCGATGAACAGCATTCTCACATAGGTATTCCTCTTGTCCAGATGGGTTAGGGCAGTGTGCAGTGTGGTTGAGATTGCGTTGTCTGTGGACCTATTTGGGCGGTAAGCAAATTGGAGATGGTCTAGGGTGTCAGGTAGGGTGGAGGTGATATGGTCCTTGACTAGTCTCTCAAAGCACATCATGATGACGGAAGTGAGTGCTACGGGGCGGTAGTCGTTTAGCTTAGTTACCTTAGCTTTATTGGGAACAGGGACAATGGTGGCTCTCTTGAAGCATGTGGGAAAAGGCAGACTGGGATAAGGATTGATTGAATATGTCCGTAAACACACCAGCCAGCTGGTCTGCACATGCGCTGGGGAAGCCGTCTGGGCCTGCAGCCTTGCGAGGGTTAACACGTTTAAATGTTTTACTCACGTCTGCTGCAGTGAAGGAGATTCCGCAGGTTTTAGTTGCTGGCCGAGTCAGTGGCACTGTATTGTCCTCAAAGCGGGCAAAAAAGTTATTTGGTCTGCCTGGGAGCAAGACATCCTGGTCCGTGACGGGGCTGGTTTTCTTTTTGTAATCCGTGATTGACTGTAGACCCTGCCACATACCTCTTGTGACTCTACTTTGTCTCTATACTGACGCTTAGCTTGTTTGATTGCCTTGTGGAGGGAATAGCTACACTGTTTGTATTCGGTCATGTTTCCGGTCACCTTGCCCTGGTTAAAAGCAGTGGTTCGCGCTTTCAGTTTCACTCGAATGCTGCCATCAATCCACGGTTTCTGGTTTGGGAATGTTTTAATCGTTGCTATGGGAACGACATTGTCAATGCACTTTCTAAAGAACTCGCTCACCAAATCAGCGTATTCATCAATGTTGTTGTTGGAAGCAATGCAGAACATATTCCAGTCCACGTGATCAAAGCAGTCTTGAAGCGTGGAATCAGATTGGTGGACCAGCATTGAACAGACCTGAGTGCGCAATCGATATGCTGATACAATTTAGGGAGTCTTGTTTCCAGATTAGCCTTGTTAAAATCCCCAGCTACAATGAATGCAGCCTCAGGATATGTGGTTTCCAGTTTGTAAAGAGTCAAATAAAATCCTGTTTCTAGTCTATAAAGAACCAGGGTGTCTGTAGTGACGCCTCAAGCACTGAGATGCATTGTCTGCTGCGCCACTCGGGAGTCCCAAAATCATGTTCTAGTGTTGTCCCCAACTAAAATACATCTTGGTCAACCAAGAGTCATCTGTAATTTCTACCAATCGCCCCATGTGTTTTTATCAAATCTATATGTACTGAACGAATGATGCTTTAAGCGCTCTGTTTGATTAAATAAATAAGACACACAAATGACGAGGGGGAGCCAGTCCTCAATATAACCTGACAAGAGGTAGCCGGCCGTCGACATAACCTGACTCGGAGGGAGCCGGCCGTCGACATAACCTGGCTCGGAGGGAGCCGGCCGTCGACATAACCTGACTCGGAGGGAGCCGGCCGTCGACATAACCTGACTCGGAGGGAGCCGGTCGTCGACATAACCTGACTCGGAGGGAGCCGGCCGTCGACATAACATTTTTAAAATGTTTTATTTTATTTTACTCGGCAAGTCAGTTGAGAACAAATTTTTATTTTCAATGACGGCCTATGAACAGTGGGTTAACTGCCTTGTTCAGGGGCAGAACGACAGATTTGTACCTTGTCAGCTCGGGGATCCGATCTGGCAACCTTTCGGTTACGAGTCCAACGCTCTAACCACTAGGCTACGCTGCCACCCCAACCTATCCAGAAGAACCCCCCCCCCCCCGGTCTACAGGGGCCGTTTAATTTTTTTATTTTATTTATTTTATTTTATTTCACCTTTATTTAACCAGGTAGGCTAGTTGAGAACAAGTTCTCATTTGCAACTGCGACCTGGCCAAAATAAAGCATAGCAGTGTGAACATACAACACAGAGTTACACATGGAGTAAACAATTAAGTCAATAACACAGTAGAAAAAAATGGGCAGTCTATATACAATGTGTGCAAAAGGCATGAGGAGGTAGGCGAATAATACAATTTTGCAGATTAACACTGGAGTGATAAATGATCAGATGGTCATGTACAGGTAGAGATATTGGTGTGCAAAAGAGCAGAAAAGTAAATAAATAAAAAACAGTATAAAAACAGTATGGGAATGAGGTAGGTGAAAATGGGTGGGCTATTTACCAATAGACTATGTACAGCTGCAGCGATCGGTTAGCTGCTCGGATAGCTGATGTTTGAAGTTGGTGAGGGAGATAAAAGTCTCCAACTTCAGCGATTTTTGCAGTTCGTTCCAGTCACAGGCAGCAGAGTACTGGAACGAAAGGCGGCCAAATGAGGTGTTGGCTTTAGGGATGATCAGTGAGATACACCTGCTGGAGCGCGTGCTACGGATGGGTGTTGCCATCGTGACCAGTGAACTGAGATAAGGCGGAGCTTTACCTAGCATGGACTTTAGTATCCGTTTGGGTCGGCATGGGGAGTGATTGTATTTTCCCATGGTATGTTTTCCCGAAGTTGACCGACTGAAAGGGAGTGGAACTTTATGACTATTATTGGATTCTAAATTTTGAACATTGAGATATTAAAGACATGATAGATCAGATGCAGAGTATATAAAGGAGTGAGATCTGTAGAAAGACAACAGTGGCTGTGGAATGTGCTGGGTGGACGGGAAGAGATTACAGTATTGCTTTATGGGAAGTGTATGGACATCTGTGGATTAGGCGAAGGAGGGGTTGAGGTCAGGAGGTCAGGTCAGATCCCCTGAAGGGAGTAATAAGGGTTTAGTATCCTGTTACCCTCTTCCTGTCGAACCAGAAGATGTAAGGATTGGAGAGAAGGAGGAGTGTCCAAAGTGGGGTATATATACTTGTGATGGTGAGAACATGTTTTTGTCTGAACTACAGCTGTAACAACTGTTGGGGAATAATCCAAATAGTTGGGTAACAGAGATCAAATGTTTTATTTTCATTATATGCTTGTGAGTTACTTCTCATCAGAATGTATCTTGTTGTACTATAGTGGTGGCCATTTGCAGTTATCTGTTCTCTGTCAAGGTTTCAGTTACTTGGGCCGCAGAGAGCGGTGAGGTCAAGTTTGTCTTCATATGTAAACATATCTTTTAAACCAATTATCTCTTGGCTCCACAATGTCTGTGTGCCAGTCACTGTGTCTCTGTGATCTTGTCCAGGAGGGGTGTACTTGATATATGCCTGTTGATGAGGTTTTGTTTTATGGTCCTAAGAGCGAGATAAGAACATGGTTAGGAGACAAAGCTGAATGATAATTTATAGCCAATGCTGTCTGGCTATGTGTGTCTTTGCTATAAAGGATCTCAGTTGCAATGTGTAAGGACTCTCAGAGAATTCATTTATAGATTTTCTTTTAGAAAAAATAATTTATTTACAGTCAATACCATTCATACTTGACAAAATCATAATTCTCATTCATTCTCAATCCATACCATTTTAAACTAACAAAAAAAACACCAAACAAAAACAAACCTCAGGGGAGCATCGTCCCTCCCCGTCATACCTAACCAATACCTCTCCCTATCTCCCCATCCCTAATCTATCCCCTTATAAATCTACATCACTCCCAGCCTTAATCCCCCCTTTCACCTCTCCCGTGCCGCATGCTGCCCCCACTTCCTCTCCTCCCTCTTCATCTTCCCCCTCAAATCACCTTCCACCCTCCTCACTATCCCTTCCACCCCCCAATCTCTCCCTGTCTTAACTAAATTCTGCCTGGCTTCCCACAGCCCCCGTTTAAAGAGACTCATGAGAAGCCAGAGCAGAAACCTGTCCCTATCCGTTCCCCTCGCTCTCCCTACGCCTCTCTCTAACCTAGCCCATGTCAACACAAAATCACTCCTAACCACACCTAGCAACACCCGTACCCTAGCCCATACTACTCCGGCAAAGGCACAGTCCCAAAAGGCATGGCGCACAGTCTCCTCCCTGCCACAAGCAGATCTTGGACAGGTGGGGGATCGCGCCAAACTATGCCGGTACATGATGGAACGTACCGGCAAGCACTTGTGGAGGCTCAACCAATTCAGGTCCTTGAGCCTGTTGTCCAGGCCCCGCGCCTGCACTCCCTCCCAGACCACTTCCGAGATGCCCGCTACAGGCGCAGGACTCCCTCCGTCCTACCGCGCCATCTTCCGAAAAACTTAACGGAAGACGTTGCATGGTTCAGAACCGCCCCCGATGCTCGGGTGAAATCCCCAATGATGGCAAGGGACCTTGTCAGGCACGAGTCCTTGCATAGCAGCAAGGAAGTGTTGTCGGCGTACTGTGTCATCTTAACACACAGCCCACCGCTCCAAGGGATCAACAAGCCCTCCACCCCTGTGTCTGCCCTAATGGCAGCCCCCAGAGGCTCCATGTACAGAACGAAGAGGAGAGCCGAGAGTGGGAATCCCTGCCTGACCCCAGACGAGAGGTCAAAAACGTCACCTAAGTGACTATTTACACTAACTCGGCACCCCGCTCCGGCATATAATGTACGGATCCATCCTATGATCTTCTCCCCAAATCCTAATCTACCTAACACCCTGAATAGAAAAGATCTATTCACGCGATCAAAGGCTTTCGCCTGATCTAGCGCTGCTACCATTAAAGGCAGCCCTCTATCTTCAACCCAAGCGATGGAGTCCCTGATCAACTGTAGGTTCCATCGAATAGAGCGGCCCTCTACTCCGCACGTCTGATCCTCGTGGACGATGTAGGGAAGGGCTGTGCGCAACCGATCCGCCAAGACCTTTGCAAGTAGCTTGTAATCTACGCACAGCATGGTCAACGGCCACCAGTTGCCAAGGTCAGTTACTTGCCCCTTCTTATAAAGAAGTGACAGCACACCAACAGCCATTGATCCCCCGGGACCCCCGTCTCAAGGATGGTCTTCAAGACTTTGAGGACCACTGGTCCAAGTATACCCCAAAACTTGAGGTAAAACTCAGCCAGCAGCCCATCCATCCCAGGCACCTTCCCCTTTCCCATCCTCCTAAGAGCGCTCTCAACCTCTTCTAGTGAGATCTGGGCCTCCATCACGTCTCCAATGTCCTCCGGCAACCGCCGGGACAAGTGTTCTAAAAACACATTTACCTGCTCTACATCTATTTCCCTTTCCTTAAATAAACCTCGGAAATGATCAGTTGTCACCCTGACCATCTCCTCTGGTTTACTTACTACACTCCCATTTTCTTCCCTAACGCCATGCATTACCTTCCTACTCTGTCTGGCCCTAACCGACTTAAAGAACATAGCGGAACAAGTCTCATTATGTTCTAGAAAGCCACTATGCGCACGCTCCAGGAAAGCTCGAGCCTTCCGCTCCTGCAGCTCCCTGAGCTGCGCCTTTAATGCAGCAGATCTCTCCCAGTCAATCGACCCTCCGAGGTTGCCTGCCCCGTACTCGAGTTCGATTAACCTTTGGATATGATCCACCTCCCTCCTTTCCTCCCTTTTTTTCCTCTTACAATATCCTATTATAAAAGCCCTAATCCTCACCTTAACTAAATCCCACCACTCTAACTCGCACATAGACCGGAGGGGTCAAGCCTCCGAAAGAAACAAAAAAATGTGTCAACGAAAGCCTGCTCCTCCAGTATATCCCGATCTAACCCAAAGAGCTCCCCCTCCTCTTCCCTTTCTTCTTTGGTGAAGGAGCTAGCGGGGAGACACCACCTCCCTTCCCCGCTAGCTCCTCCACCATTTCCCTTAGCTCTTCCACTGATGTTACGGATACAGTTATCCTGTGTGTGTGTGTATCCTGTGTGTGTGTTTCTTTTCTCTCCTTCTCCCCTCACAGGTGAAAATCATCACTCCCCTATCAGTCAACAATCAATCATCAATCAGAAGACACACCTCCTCCTATTTCCTAACCTATCACAGTTCCTTCCCCATGGTTTAAAAACCCCATCATTTGTTTGTTCTAGAGCTCAATCTCTCTGTAAATGCCATGTCTGTAGGTCTCTGTGTTTCACTCTCGCTTTGTGTCTTAACCTCTCTTTTGTTTAAGCACCTCATAGCACTTTGTCATCACCTGTGAGTAATTGTTTTTGGTTATGTTGTTTGTTTGTTGCTGGTGGGAAAAGGGGGAAACCAAGACAAATCGCCCATGGGCATATACTACCCGTAGGTGAACTTTGTTAAATACACTAGTTAGAACTGGGCGGACCACCCACTGTATTTTTGGTTAGTTAGTTAGCTGTTGTTAAAGTAGGCTAGTCTATCTTAGGGGTGTTTTTGAATACTTATTGTTTCTTTCCTTGGGTCCAGCTCAGCCCCTTTTCCTGCTCCCCCCATTACCGTGTGTTTATAAATAAACCTGGAGTTTGATGGTAGATTTCTGTTGTCGTGGTTATTTTGTTCACACTTTTACTTTGTCACAATAATCATTTGCATGAGTTATGTTACGGGTCTCATTACCATCCCCCCTAGACTGTCGGGCCAAAAGGGATTCGTAACACACGAGGAAGCTCGACAGGCTGTCCCCCCACTCCATCTTCTTTTCCTTCTCTTCCCGTTTCCTCTCCTCCCTCCGTTCCCGCCACCGTTCCCTCCTCCACTCCTTCTCGCACCACTGTCTCCTTCTCCCTCTTCTCCGCTTCTTCACGTTCTTCCGCCTCCTTTTTCTTCTCTCCTTCTGTTCCATTCAATCCTTCTCCTCACCTCTTTCTTCTCACCTCTTCCTTCTTCCCATCCTCTTCCCGTGCCGTCTTTTCCCCTGTGCCATCCATGCAATCCGCACCCTTCTCCCCCCATCCCCCGCTCCCCCTCCAGCTGCAGACGCATATGACCTGTGACGAGCCGGGCAATCACGCCACAGGTGTACTTTCGAGCCACACCCGTGGCAAGCCTTGGGCACGTCACAATCCTTGGCCTCGTGCTCTCCCGACCCACAGAATCGACACTTCTTGGTGTTGCACGAGGCCAAAACGGAGGCTGACGGGCATAGAATAACGTCCCCCTATCAGCCCCCAGGGAGAACATCGCCGGGGGATGGAGGTAGCCATCCAAACTCCTCCCTGAGTAACACCTGGAACCCTCTCCTCCCGTTCCAGAAACCAAGGGAGTCCCTTGGGTACCTCACTGAAGAGACATTGTCCACGTACCTCCCCAGAAAGGCCCTCACTTCCTCATCCTTCACGTGCGGATTATACATGTTTACGGTGACCACCCTGAAGTTGTTTCTTGCCAGGCTGGTCACCGCGTAATGGCACAGGGGACCTTCTCCTTTCTCTTCCTTCACCTTCTTCATTACACCATCGTGTTGTTCTTCCAAATAAAAAGTCACATCAAACTCTTTTTCCATCGGGTTCCCCAGGAGACAGAGAACATCCTTCACCTTCAAGCTCAGCCACCCCAACAGGATATCCATGTTTTTTTCCGTCTTTTTGTATATATTGCAATATATTTCAACCTCTTATACCATTTCTAAATTAAATATACCTTCCGTCAACCCGCCTCACCCATTATGATACGGATGTGCTATTTTTTTAGACCTTGTATTTAGAACCTCCATCAGAAGCTAGCCATCAGAAGCTAACCAGCTAATTAGCTACTAGCTATTTAGACATTGTTAGCCACTGCTAGCGGCCTTTAGCTTTTTAGCTCAGACACCAGCCGCTTTTAGCCTGGATAATACCTACCAGTCTATACAGCCTGATATCAACCCTGAGCATATCGGACTGTTTTTCTCCACTACATCACCATATTCCTGCCGTAAGCTCTGGACCATTACACCGGATAATCGCAGCTAGCTAGCTTCCACCGAGTGGCTCAGCCCCGAAGCTAGCCTTGAGCCAGGCCCATCTCCCAGCCTGCACAGTGGCCCCTTTGATCACTCGGCTACACAGCTGATGCCTCCCAGACTCTTCACTAAGACTACTAGAAGCTATTACATCACCGGATTCCTGCCGTAAGCTCTGGACCTTTGCACTGGATGGTCTGCCGATGCAATTCCGTCCGATGTGCCCTCAAACGGCCTTTGCCAGATGTCGGTGACGCCCTTGTCCCGAAGCTAGCACCTGCTGGACTGTTCATTAATCACGGTACTCCATTTTGTTTATTTTGTTTATCTGTCGGCCCCAGCCTCGATCTCAGGCCCTGAGTGTAGTTAACTGACCCTCTCTGCCCATTCATAGCCATTTTACCTGTGTTCTTGTCTTACCCGTTGTTGTCTTAGCTAGTTCTCCCAATCAACACCTGTGATTGCTTTAAGCCGTGCTTTATGTCTCTCTAATGTCAATATGCCTTGTATACTGTTGTTTAGGGTAGATATCATTGTTTTATTTTACTGCGGAGCCCCTAGTCCCACTCAACATGCCTCAGAGAACTATTTTGTCCCACCTCCCATACATGCGGTGACTTCATTTATGTGTTTTGCCTGGTCTATGTTTTTTTGTATGTTTATAGGGCTGTTTCCTTTCTAGGTAGTTGGTATGTCTATGGTTGCCTAGATTGGTTCTCAATTAGAGGCAGCTGTCTATCGCTGTCTCTGATTGGGAACCATATTTAGGCTGCCATATTCTGTGGGTACTTTGTGGGTGGTTGTCTTCTGTCTTTGTGTCATTTTCACATTTGTTATTTTGTAGTGTTCTCATGTATGGTCTTTATTAAACATGTTGAAACCTAACCACGCTGCATTTTGGTCCTCTCCTTCAACGGAGGAAAAGCGCTACACCTCATCTATCTTCAGAGTTCGTTTTGTGAAGTGACCTTAGCTGGGATATGCTTAACACCCCGGCTGTCCTACAATCCAATGCCCTCAATCTCACACAAATTATCAAGGAACCCACCAGGTACAACCCTAAATCCGTAAACATGGGTTCGCTCCTAGATATTATCCTGACCACCTTGCCTTCCAAATGTTTTATTTTACCTTCATTTAACTAGGCAAGTTAGTTATGAACAAATTATTATTTTCAATGACGGCCTAGGAACAGTGGGTTAACTGCTTTGTTCAAATACACCTCTGCTGTTTCAATTAGGATGTCAGTGATCACTGGCTCATTGCCTTCATCCGTTATGGGTCCGCGGTCAAACGACCACCCCTCATCACTGTCAAACACTCCCTGAAACACTTCTGAAAGCAGGCCTTTCTAATCGACTTGGCCGGGGTATCCTGGAAGGATATTGACCTCATCCCGTCAGAGGATGCCAGGTTGTTCTTTAAAAGTAATTTCCTCACCACCTCAAATAAGCATGCCCCGTTCAAAAAATGTAGAACTAAGAACAGATATAGCCCTTGGTTCACTCCAGACCTGGCTGCCCTCGACCAGCACAGAAATATCCTGTGGCGTACTGCATGAGCATTGAATAGTCCCCGCGATCTGCAACTTTTCAGAGAAGTCAGGAACCAATACACACAGTTAGGAAAGCAAAGGCTAGCTTTTTCAAACAGAAATTTGCATCCTGTAGCTCTAATTCCAAAACGTTTTGGGACACTGTAAAGTCCATGGAGAATAAGAGCACCTCCTCCCAGCTGCCCACTGCACTGAGGGTAGGAAACACTGTCACCACCGATAACTCCAAGATAATCGAGAATTTCGACAAGCATTTCTCCACGGCTGGCCATAGTTTCCTCCTGGCTACCCCAACCCCGGCCAACAGCTCCCCACCCCCTCGGCTACTTTCCCCAGCTTCTCCTTCACCCAAATCCAGATAGCCGATGTTCTGAAAGAGTTGCAAAACCTGGACCCGTACAAATCAGCTGGGCTAGACATTCTGGACTGTCACATTCTGACCTTTATTTCCTGTGTTTTTGTATTTAGTTAGTATGGTCAGGGCGTGAGTTGGGTGGGCAGTCTATGTTTGTTTTTCTAGGTTTTGTGAATTTCTATGTTTCGGCCTTGTATGGTTCTCAATCAGAGGCAGGTGTCATTAGTTGTCTCTGATTGAGAATCATACTTAGGTAGCCTGGGTTTCACTGTGTGTTGGTGGGTGATTGTTTCTGTCTCTGTGATTGCACCAGATAGGACTGTTTTAGGTTTTCTCACATTTGTTGTTTTTGTTAGTTATCTCATGTGTAGTGTCTTTATATATTAAAGAACATGAATAACCACCATGCTGCTTTTTGGTCCGCTTCTCTTTCACCAGAAAACCCTTACAGAATCACCAAGCGGCGTGGTAAACAGAAGCAGCAGGAGAAGCAACAGAGGCAGCAGCAACAGCAGCAGGAGCAGCAGCAGCAAAGGCAGCAGCAGGAGAAGCAACAGAGGCAGCAGCAACAGCAGCAGGAGCAGCAGCAGCAAAGGCAGCAGCAGGAGAAGCAACAGAGGCAGCAGCAACAGCAGCAGGAGCAGCAGCAGCAGCAGCAGTGGGAGAGGCTGCACTATTTGGATAAATGGACTTGGGAGGAGATCCTTGACGGGAAAGGACCCTGGGCAGAGCCAGGGGAATATTGCCGCCCCAAAGCCGAGCTGGAGGCAGCGAAGGCAGAGAGGCGGCATTATGAGGAGCTAGCACGGCAGAGCGGCTGGAAGCCCGAGACTCACCCCCAAAATTTTCTTGGGGGAGGCACAGGGAGAGTGTGGCAGAGTCAGGAGCCAGACCTGAGCCAACTCCCCCTGTTTACCGAAAGGAGCCATGGATGTTATCCGAGCTGTCGGCGAAGCTGAGGGCTGAGTCTGAGAGGGTCGAGGAGTTATTGGACAGAATAGAGGAGAGTGAACGGATGGGAGATGAGGAGACACTCGAGGAGGTGTTAATAGAATTGGGGGAGTGCGAAGAGAGAGAGCAATTGATTTGGCTTAGTATGCAAGGCATTCGCCCTGAGGTGTGTGTCCCCAGCCCGGTACCACCAGTGGAGGCACCCCGCACCAGGCTGTCTCTCCGTCCCATCAACACAGGTGTTCCCGCCTGTCCGGCGCCGCTGCCGGAGCATCCCGCCTGTCCGGCGCCGCTGCCGGAGCGTCCCGCCTGTCCGGCGCCGTTGCCTCCTGTGGCAGCTCCACCCACCAGGCTGTCTCTCTGTCTCCTCCCTGCAGGTGCTCCCGCCTGTCTGGCGCCGCTGCCGGAGCGTCCCGCCTGTCCGGCGCCGCTGCCGGAGCGTCCCGCCTGTCCGGCGCCGCTGCCGGAGCGTCCCGCCTGTCCGGCGCCGCTGCCGGAGCGTCCCGCCTGTCCGGCGCCGCTGCCGGAGCCTCCCGCCTGTCCGGCGCCGCTGCAGGAGCCTCCCGCCTGTCCGGCGCCACTGCCGGAGCCTCCCGCCTGTCCGGCGCCGCTGCCGGAGCCCCTCAGCCCAGGGGCGCCAGAGCCCCTCAGCCCAGGGGCGCCAGAGCCCCTGCCCCTCTGTCCCAAGCCCCTGCCCCTCTGTCCCGAGCTGCCCCTCTGTCCAGTGGGGTCATTGAGAGGGGTTGCCATGGTGAGAAAGCCACGGAGGCGGACAATAAGGTGGACTAAGACAATGGTGAAGTGGGGTCCGCGTCCCGCGCCAGAAACGCCACCGCGGACAGACGCCCACCCAGACCCTGCCCTATAGGTCAAGGTTTTGCGGCCGGAGTCCGCACCTTTGGGGGGGGGGGGGTACTGTCACGTTCTGACCTTTATTTCCTGTGTTTTTGTATTTAGTTAGTATGGTCAGGGCGTGAGTTGGGTGGGCAGTCTATGTTTGTTGTTCTAGGTTTTGGGAATTTCTATGTTTCGGCCTTGTATGGTTCTCAATCAGAGGCAGGTGTCATTAGTTGTCTCTGATTGAGAATCATACTTAGGTAGCCTGGGTTTCACTGTGTTGGTGGGTGATTGTTTCTGTCTCTGTGATTGCACCAGATAGGACTGTTTTAGGTTTTCTCACGTTTGTTGTTTTTGTTAGTTATCTCATGTGTAGTTTCTTTATATATTAAAGAACATGAATAACCACCATGCTGCTTTTTGGTCCGCTTCTCTTTCACCAGAAAACCCTTACATGGACCCTCTCTTTCTAAAATGATCTGCTACCATTGTGGCAACCCTTACTACTAGTCTGTTTAACCTCTCTTTAGTATTGTCTGAGATTCCTAAAGATTGGAACACTTCTGCGGTCATCCCCCTCTTCAAAGGGTGTGACACTCTAGACCCAAACTGTTACAGACCTATATCCATCCTGCCTTGCCTTTCTAAAGTCTTCGACAGCCAAGTTAACAAACAGATCACTGACCATTTTGAATCCCACCGTACCTTCTCTGCTGTGCAATCCCGTTTCCGAGCTGGTCACGGGTGCACCTCAGCCTCGCTTAAGTTACCAAAAATATAACCGCCATCGATAAAAGACAGTACTGTGCAGCCGTCTTCATCAACCTGACCAAGGCTTTCGACTCGTGTCAATCACCGTATTCTTATCGGCAGACTTAACAGACTTGGTTTCTCAAATAACTGACTCGCATGGTTCACCAACTACTTCTCAGACAGAGTTCAGTGTGTCAAATCGGAGGGCCTGTTGTCCGGACCTTTGGCAGTCTCTATGGGGGTACCACAGGGTTCAATTCTCGGACTAGCTCTTTTCTCTGTACATACCAATGATGTTGCTCTTGCTGCGGGTGATTCCTTGTTCCACCTCTACACAGACCACACCATTCTGTATACATTACATTTAACATCATTTAACTATCCGGTGACTTCCGGTTTGGAGCGAATGGTCGCATCCCACTTCGCTCCTGCAGGTAGTATAACTTTTTCATTACATTTCATTATATTTCATTATAGCACAACGGTTTGATTTGTCTAATCTTAGCATTTTCTTCTCAGCTAGCTACATAGCCGTCTTTGTATCAAAGATAATTGCGTAATTATCGTATTTCGCCGTCCTAGCGTAGTCTTCACTAGCCAGCTAGCTAACGTCCACTGATTAGCTGCACTGGAAAAACTATTACACTCAACTGAACGACTTGATTAGTGTAGTGTTAGCTACATAGCTGTCTTTGCTGTCTTCGCATCTTCGTATCCAAGATAATTGTGTTGTTTAGGATTAGAGTGTGTAGTCTTAGTGATTATCTTAATTTACCGAGGTTAGCTAGCCAGCTATTTGTCATCCTTAACGCAGGAGACTCTGCTAGCTAGCCAACAGCTAGCCAACGCTAGCCAACGTCTACTGAATAGAACTCAACAACCCGGTCGCATTCACAGGTAGTATCACATTTTCATTTCATTACAGTACAACGGTTTGATTTGTTTGATCGTAGCTAGCTACATAGCTAGCTACATAGCCGTCTTTGTATCAAAGATAATTGTGTAGTCTAGAGCGATTTTCTAGGTTAGCTAGCCAGCTATTGTCGTTCTTTTAACGCAACGTAACGTAAACAACACTACTAGCTAGCCAGCTAGCCCCCGAATAGCAGCACTGCAGAAACTATTACACTCAACAGAACGACTTGATTAGTGTAGTGTCAACAACGCACCCACTGCCAGCTAGCCTACTTCAGCAGTACTGTATCATTTTTAATCATTTTAGTCAATAAGATTCTTGCTACGTAGCCTAACTTTCTGAACATTCGAGACGTGTAGTCCACTTGTCATTCCAATCTCCTTTGCATTAGCGTAGCCTCTTCTGTAGCCTGTCAACTATGTGTCTGTTTATCCCTGTTCTCTCCT
Source organism: Oncorhynchus gorbuscha (assembly GCF_021184085.1). Classification (NCBI taxonomy): domain Eukaryota; kingdom Metazoa; phylum Chordata; class Actinopteri; order Salmoniformes; family Salmonidae; genus Oncorhynchus; species Oncorhynchus gorbuscha. The sequence goes on along the minus strand of NW_025745273.1, from coordinate 700,070 downwards.
CTCTGCACAGACCATACAAACGCTCCACACCGCGTGGCCGCGGCCACCCTAATCTGGTGGTCCCAGCGCGCACGACACACGTGGAGTTCCAGGTCTCCGGTAGCCTCTGGAACTGCCGATCTGCGGTCAACAAGGCAGAGTTCATCTCAGCCTATGCCTCCCTCCAGTCCCTCGACTTCTTGGCACTAACGGAAACATGGATCACCACAGACAACACTGCTACTCCTACTGCTCTCTCTTCGTCCGCCCACGTGTTCTCTCTTCTGGTCAGCGGGGTGGTGGCACCGGGATCCTCATCTCTCCCAAGTGGTCATTCTCTCTTTCTCCCTTTACCCATCTGTCTATCGCCTCCTTTGAATTCCATGCTGTCACAGTTACCAGCCCTTTCAAGCTTAACATCCTTATCATTTATCACCCTCCAGGTTCCCTCGGAGAGTTCATCAATGAGCTTGATGCCTTGATAAGCTCCTTTCCTGAGGACGGCTCACCTCTCACAGTTCTGGGCGACTTTAACCTCCCCACGTCTACCTTTGACTCATTCCTCTCTGCCTCCTTCTTTCCACTCCTCTCCTCTTTTGACCTCACCCTCTCACCTTCCCCCCCTACTCACAAGGCAGGCAATACGCTCGACCTCATCTTTACTAGATGCTGTTCTTCCACTAACCTCATTGCAACTCCCCTCCAAGTCTCCGACCACTACCTTGTATCATTTTCCCTCTCGCTCTCATCCAACACCTCCCACACTGCCCCTACTCGGATGGTATCGCGCCGTCCCAACCTTCGCTCTCTCTCCCCCGCTACTCTCTTCTCTTCCATCCTATCATCTCTTCCCTCCGCTCAAACCTTCTCCAACCTATCTCCTGATTCTGCCTCCTCAACCCTCCTCTCCACCCTCTCTGCATCCTTTGACTCTCTATGTCCCCTATCCTCCAGGCCAGCTCGGTCCTCCCCTCCCGCTCCGTGGCTCGATGACTCATTGCGAGCTCAAAGAACAGGGCTCCGGGCAGCCGAGCGGAAATGGAGGAAAACTCGCCTCCCTGCGGACCTGGCATTCTTTCACTCCCTCCTCTCTACATTTTCCTCCTCTGTCTCTGCTGCTAAAGCCACTTTCTACCACGCTAAATTCCAAGCATCTGCCTCTAACCCTAGGAAGCTCTTTGCCACCTTCTCCTCCCTCCTGAATCCTCCTCCCCCTCCCCCCCCCCCTCCCTCTCTGCAGACGACTTCGTCAACCATTTTGAAAAGAAGGTCGACGACATCCGATCCTCGTTTGCTAAGTCAAACGACACCGCTGGTTCTGCTCACACTGCCCTACCCTGTGCTCTGACCTCTTTCTCCCCTCTCTCTCCAGATGAAATCTCGCGTCTTGTGACGGCCGGCCGCCCAACAACCTGCCCGCTTGACCCTATCCCCTCCCCTCTTCTCCAGACCATTTCCGTAGACCTTCTCCCTTACCTCACCTCGCTCATCAACTCATCCCTGACCGCTGGCTACGTCCCTTCCGTCTTCAAGAGAGCGAGAGTTGCACCCCTTCTGAAAAAACCTACACTCGATCCCTCCGATGTCAACAATTACAGACCAGTATCCCTTCTTTCTTTTCTCTCCAAAACTCTTGAATGTGCCGTCCTTGGCCAGCTCTCCCGCTATCTGTCTCTGAATGACCTTCTTGATCCAAATCAGTCAGGTGTCAAGACTAGTCATTCAACTGAGACTGCTCGCCTCTGTATCACGGAGGCGCTCCGCACTGCTAAAGCTAACTCTCTCTCCTCTGCTCTCATCCTTCTAGATCTATCGGCTGCCTTCGATACTGTGAACCATCAGATCCTCCTCTCCACCCTCTCCGAGTTGGGCATCTCCGGCGCGGCCCACGCTTGGATTGCGTCCTACCTGACAGGTCGCTCCTACCAGGTGGCATGGCGAGAGTCTGTCTCCTCACCACGCGCTCTCACCACTGGTGTCCCCCAGGGCTCTGTTCTAGGCCCTCTCCTATTCTCGCTATACACCAAGTCACTTGGCTCTGTCATAACCTCACATGGTCTCTCCTATCATTGCTATGCAGACGACACACAACTAATCTTCTCCTTTCCCCCTTCTGATGACCAGGTGGCGAATCGCATCTCTGCATGTCTGGCAGACATATCAATGTGGATGACGGATCACCACCTCAAGCTGAACCTCGGCAAGACGGAGCTGCTCTTCCTCCCGGGGAAGGACTGCCCGTTCCATGATCTCGCCATCACGGTTGACAACTCCATTGTGTCCTCCTCCCAGAGCGCTAAGAACCTTGGTGTGATCCTGGACAACACCCTGTCGTTCTCAACCAACATCAAGGCGGTGGCCCGTTCCTGTAGGTTCATGCTCTACAACATCCGCAGAGTACGACCCTGCCTCACACAGGAAGCGGCGCAGGTCCTAATCCAGGCACTTGTCATCTCCCGTCTGGATTACTGCAACTCGCTGTTGGCTGGGCTCCCTGCCTGTGCCATTAAACCCCTTCAACTCATCCAGAACGCCGCAGCCCGTCTGGTGTTCAAGTTCTCTCACGTCACCCCGCTCCTCCGTTCTCTCCACTGGCTTCCAGTTGAAGCTCGCATCCTCTACAAGACCATGGTGCTTGCCTACGGAGCTGTGAGGGGAACGGCACCTCAGTACCTCCAGACTCTGATCAGGCCCTACACCCAAACAAGGGCACTGCGTTCATCCACCTCTGGCCTGCTCGCCTCCCTACCACTGAGGAAGTACAGCTCCCGCTCAGCCCAGTCAAAACTGTTCGCTGCTCTGGCCCCCCCAATGGTGGAACAAACTCCCTCACGACGCCAGGACAGCAGAGTCAATCACCACCTTCCGGAGACACCTGAAACCCCACCTCTTTAAGGAATACCTAGGATAGGATAAGTATTCCCTCTCACCCCCCCCCCCCCCTTTAAGATTTAGATGCACTATTGTAAAGTGACTGTTCCACTGGATGTCATAAGGTGAATGCACCAATTTGTAAGTCGCTCTGGATAAGAGCGTCTGCTAAATGACTTAAATGTAAAAAATGTGTATACATCTGGCCCTTCTTTGGACAATGTGTTAACAAACCTCCAAACGAGCTTCAATGCCATACAACACCCCTTCTGTGGCCTCCAACTTCTCTTAAACGCTAGTGAAACTAAATGTATGCTCTTCAACCTATTCCTACCCGCACCCACCTGTCCAGCATCACTACTCTGGACAGTTCTGACTTAGAATATGTGGACAACTATAAATACCTAGGTGTCTGGCTAGACTGTAAACTCACCTTCCAGACTAATATTAAGCATCTCCAATCCCAAATTAAATCTAGAATTGGCTTCCTATTAGGCAACAAAGCCTCCTTCACTCACACTGCCAAAAATACCCTCGTAAAATTGACTACCCAACCGATCCTTGACTTCGATGATGTCATTTAATTAAAAATAACCTCCAACACTCTACTCAGCAAACTCTACTCAGCAAACTGGATGCCATCTATCACAGCCCCATAAACCACTGCTCTCGTCGGCTGGCCCTCACTACATATTCGGCCTCCTTAACTCAGCTCACTGGTCACCATAGCAACACCCACACATAGTATGCGCTCCAGGAAGTATATCTCATTGGTCATCCCCAAAGCCAACACCTACTTTGGCCTCCTTTCCTTCCAGTTCTCTGCTGCCAATGATTGGAACGAATTGCAAAAATTACTGCAGCTGGAGACTTTAAGCATTCGCTATCTGAGCAGCTAACCAGTCACTGCAGCTGTACACAGCCCATCTGTAAATAGCCCATCCAACTGCCTACCTCATCCCCATGTTTTTATTTACTTTTTATGCTCTTTTGCACACCAGTATTTCTACTTGCACATTATAATCTGCACATCTATCACTCCAGTGTCAATTTGCTAAATTGTAATTACTTCGCTACTATGGCCTATTTATTGCCTTACCTCCGTACTCCATTTGCACACACTGTATATAGATTTTTCTATTGTGTTAATAACTGTACGTTTGTTTATCCCACGTGTAACTCTGTGTTGTTTTTGTCGCACTGCTTTGCTTTATCTTGGCCAGGTCGCATTTGGAAATGAGAACTTGTTCTCAACTGGCCTACCTGTTTATATAAAGGTGAATCAAATAAATTATAAAATCTTAACAACACCCAAATGGATACTGTCATTAACGCAGTTCTTCAATAATTACACATAATTATTAATACTGTAGCTGTTTAGTTAGTCAGATGTTCAACTATCATTAGCTGATCCAGCAAATAATTTTCTGAATTCCAATCAAATGACAAACATCACGACATGCAAAAACAACCAAAGTGCTTCTTCATTCATTACTCAAATTGATGTTTAGAATTTTATGTTATTGTCTGCTTGATTTACTGTAGGGGCTCATTAGTCTGTTTGCACAAAAAGATACTTTGCTCATAATGTGTAGAGAATTGTTCTTAGATGGATAGGCTATTGTACAACACACAGAGCTATTTTTCTATACTTGTTGTTAGGGGAAGTTATGGGTCCTACAGTAGGTCTATGTTATTGTTATGTATCCTAGAGTACACTATGTATGTCATGCAACAACAACCAAAGTGCTTCTTTGTTCATTACATAGGTATATTTGTTGTTAGGTGAAGTTATTGGCCAATTTGGCAAACGGTGTACAAACCCTCATTGTCAGGCTTATGGAAAATCTAGCCAATGAGCATTTAACAGGTTGAAGTGTTTTTTAAGTATTAAGCTAATATACATAACTAGTGTTTTCCTCATTAGCAGATATACTACATCCATAACTAGTGGTTTCCTCATGACCAGATATTCTACATCCATAACTATTGGTTTCCTCACTAGCAGGGAGGAGTTTCTACAATCAAATTGCATGTGCATCAACCTCGTGTTGCAATTTTAGCAAACACAGAAAGGGGCCTATATTAGATACCAAAAGTCGTCTGGCACACTGCTTAGAGTTTCAACAACATGAATAACTTATTTCTAGTCTACAATCTTAAATGTTACTACTAATGTGAAAACAAGACAAAATATGACTTGTTACTCTTTTTTTTAAAATTGTAAAATGATTTTAACATTCATTACAGACGTCAATTGTTGTACAACATCATGGCTACACTGTTGGCATCATCTTTTACAGTGGATTTCTGCTGTTGTGGGCCTTTAACCATCTGTCTGACTCTGTTGTTCACACAGGAGAGATACAGGACTATCTTGGATCCTCTGGGGAGCCTCAACAACCTCATGAAGCTGAAGAGACAGAGAAGAGTCTCTCCAGATCAGAACACATCAATAAAAACCTGCAGAGATCCACAGGGAAGAGAACTCACTACTGCTCTGACTATGGGAAGAGAATCACCTCATCAGGCCTTAAAATTCATCAGAGAACACACACAGGAGAGAAACCAATGTGGGAAGAGTTCTGGTGCATCTAGGGCTCTGACTCAACATCTGAGAATACACACAGGAGAGAAATCTTACAGCAGTGATCAATGTGGGAAGAGTTTTGCTGCATCTAGCACTCTCACTCTACACCAGAGAACACACACAGGAGAGAAACCTCATAGCTGTGATCAGTGTGACGAGATACTCTGATAAAAGATCTCTGATCAAACATCAGAAAATACTTGGAGTTATTTCCTGATATCAATTTATCAATGTCACAAGGTAGATTGTTTTAACATTGTAGTAGGAGTATTTTAATCATGTCACAATGTAGAATGTTTAAACATTGCAGAAGGAGTAATTTAATGATCTCACAATGTAGAACCCTAAATATTATCCTCAGGGGAAAGATCCAGGCTCTGAATTGGAAGAGTACTATTTATGTGATTTAACAAAAAGTGACAAACAAAAAAAGAGTTGTTACACATATCACGTTGGTGACCCACTTTAATCAAAATGTAGCTAACTGTTTTCAACAAATTGTCCTCTAACCAGTGATGTACACATTATTCCCAGATTATGTGTGGTTTTTGAGCTGTCCGTTTTAACAGGACCTGCAACCTCATCTCCCCTCCCTCGCTCAATTGATGTCAAAGTGATATTTTATATGAGTGATAACAAATAAGTGTTGTTTTCCTTTGTTTAGTGACCCCTAAATTTAAATGCAACACTCAAATGTAGCTGACTATCTTCTGCAAGTTGTCTAACCAGCGAGGTAAAATATATCTACCATTTCCATGTGTTTTTTGTTTTGTTGTGTTACTTTCAAGAGCAGGTTCAACCTGATTCCTCCCAAATCGATATGCGTTGCCATGGATCTTAATTTATTTTGGCTGCACATTTTTCCGTATTGTAGATGAGTTTTGTTTGGGCTCATTCCAAGGGGACGAGCGTTCTAGAAGCTAGTGAGTTTTAGGATTATATAGAAAGAAAAAGGAGAAAAAAATATTTCAAAATAAGTGTTTATTTTCATTTATAAATGTTGACAGCCAACAGACACCATGTTTATATTGTAGAAGGTATATTGTAGAATATAATGTGAAATGGAGGTTGTTTTCTGTTGGTGGTGAGCAAACATGTCCAACAAAAATATAGGATATATTTGCTGTCTTAAGGGGGAAGGTGTTACAGACTTTGGTTTTTCCATTTATGTTTTGAGGTTGGACTTTGGCACGTTAAGCTCGTTAATCACCTCGTTAGTCAGTATGTGTTACACCTGTGCTGAACTGTCCATCTCGTTAGTGGGAAGGTGTTTCACCTAAGCAGGTCCAGGTTCTATTTAAGAGTGTCTGGCCCAGTGCTCCAGTTGTCTTGATAGATGTGGAGAGTCAACACCTTTAGTTGCTCCACCTTTTTTGATTTGCTTCCTGTTTATAAGTTTGAGGTGGTGGGACGGGTGCGCCATCGTCCGTGAGGAGATGGCGCAAAGTACATCTGGACCGTCCGTTCCGGGGATTGGACTGGTCAACACGGTGCGCTTTTCTTGGCGTGGAAAAGAGATGGAGCCTTGGGGGAGAGAAACCTTCGGGAGGAACATCCTAATGGGGCACCTAAAATTGAAGGTTAAAGATGTTATATGCCTTCAGGGGAACCCAATGGAGAAGGGGTTTGATGTAACCCTATATTTGGAAGAAAAACACAATGAGATTATGAAGACGGTGACGGAAGGGAAAGAAGAAGGTCCCCTGTGTCACTACACGGTGACCAGCCTGGCAAGAAACAACTTCAGGGTGGTCACCGTAACCATGTACAATCCGCACGTGAAGGACGAAGAAGTGAGGGCTTTTCTGGGGAGGTACATGGACAATGTCTCCTCAGCGAGGTACCTCAGGGACTCCTTGGGTTTCTGGAATGGGAAGAGAGGTTTCCAGGCGTTACTCAGGGAGTCCCCGAAGAGTGTGGATGGCTACCTCCATCCTCCGGCAATGTTCTCCCTGGGGGCTGACAGGGGAACCCTATACTATGCACGTCAGCCCCTGTTCTGCAGGCGTTGTATGGCCTACGGCCATACCCTGGCCTCGTGCAGTAACAAGAAATGTTGGTTTTGTGGGTCGGAAGAGCACGAGGCGAGGGAGTGTGACGAGCCCAAGGCTTGCAAAGGGTGTGGCTCCAGAGAACACCTGTGGCGTGATTGCCCGGCTCGTCACAGGTCATACGCGTTTGCAGCTGGGGGGGAGCGGGGGATGGGGGGAGGAAAGAAAGGACGCGTGCGGATTGTACGGATGGCACAGGGGAAAAGAAGGCAAGAGAAGAGGATGGAAAGAAGGAAGAAATGAGAAGAAAGAGGCGGGAAAAAGGAAAGAGTAGAAAAGAAGAGGAGAAGGAAAAGAAGGCAGAAGAACGTAAAGGAGCGGTGAAGGGGACAGTGGTGCGAGAAGGAGTGGAAGAGGGAACGGGGACAGTGACGGAGAAGGAGGGAGGAGTGGAGGTGGGAGGGGAGGGGGAGATGGGGGAAGGAGTGGGGGGACAGCCTGCCAGGCTTCCTCGAGGTCGAAATGAGAGATTTGGTGGAGGAGTTAGCGGGGATGGGACGTTGTGTCTCCCCGCTACCTCCTTCACCAAAGAAGAAAGGGATGAAGAGGGGGAGCTTGGCAGGAAGTGAGAGGGAGGGGGATGTGAAGGGGGAGGGGGCTAAGAGAGTGGCGGGGGGAGGGTAATTCGTCCTCCCGGTTTGCCTCAGCCCCTTGCATTTTAGTGGATGACTCCAGTGAGGGGTCGGTGGGCTGTTTGCTAGAGGGATCCCAACTCCTGTTTGAGGAGATGGGGTCCCCTACATGCAGCCCCGAGGCAAGCAGGGAGGGGGGGGTGGTGGGTGGGGAGGGAAGGAGGACCCAACACACTGCCTGGGTCATGGGTTGGGATGGAGGACAGGGGGGCGTCAGGAGAGGAGAGGATGTCCCCGCCGGTGGAGATGCACCAGGAGAGCATCGGGTGAGTCTCCTGTTTTTTCTTTGTTTTTTTTATTTTTTATTTGTTGTTAATAATTAAATGAATAGTTCTGTTTCTTTTTTTAGTCTAAATGTTAGGGGGTTAAGGAATAATGTTAAAAGGAGGGCGTTTTTTTGTTATTTAGAGGGTGTGGGGTTTGTTTTCTGTTTTTTACAGGAGGTTCACCTGAGGGATGGTGGGGATGTGTGTAGATTTAAGAGGGAGTGGGATAAGGGGGAATCTTTTTGGGGCATAGGAGGTGTGCACTCAACAGGAGTAGGGATTTTGTGTGGGCATAGAGAGGTTAAAATAGAGAACACTTTTGTAATAATGCAGGGTAGAGTTTTGGGGATAGATGTTAAGTTTAGAGAAGCTAGATATAGGTTAATTGGGGTGTATGGGCCACAGGTGGCGGCAGACAGGAGGGAGATGGTGGACTGTCTGGCGCCCCTGTGTGTTACAAACAGGCACTTGGTGATAGGAGGAGACTTTAATATAGATTTAGGGGTAGGCGGTGATAGCAATGCAGGTGCCATCTCTGGGCTAATGGCTTGCCATGGTCTGGTTGATGGTGGCCTGCACACTACTCCGGCAATGGTCGGTCCTACATGGCGCGACTCCAGGGGGGTTGCGCGGAGGCTTGACTATCCAAAGGTTAATTGAACTCGAGTACGAGGCAGGCAACCTCAACCTCGGCGGGTCGATTGACTGGGAGAGATTCGCAGCCCTCTAAAGGCGCAGCTCAGGGAGCTGCAGGAGCAGAAGGCTCGAGCTTTCCTGGAGGGTGCGCATAGTGGCTTTCTAGAACATAATGAGACTTGTTCCGCTATGTTCTTTAAGTCAGTTAGGGCCAGACAGAGTAGGGAGATAATGCATGGAGTTAGGGAAGAAAATGGTAGTATAGTAAGTAAACCAGAGAAAATGGTCAGGGTGACAACTGATCATTTCCAAGGTTTATTTAAGGAAAGGGAAATAGATGGAGAGCAGGGAAATGTGTTTTTAGAACACTTGTCCCGGCGCTTGCCAGAGGACATTAGAGACGTGATGGAGGCCCAGATCTCACTAGAAGAGGTTGAGAGCGCTCTTAGGAGGATGGGAAAAGGGAAGGTGCCTGGGATGGATGGGCTGCCGGCTGAGTTTTACCTCAAGTTTTGGGGTATACTTGGACCAGTGGTTCTCGAAGTCTTGAAGGCCATCATTAAGACGGGGGTCCCGGGGGATCAATGGCTGTTGGTGTGCTGTCACTTCTTTATAAGAACGGGGAAGCAACTGACCTTGGCAACTGGCGGCCATTGGCCATGCTGTGCGTAGATTACAAGATTCTTGCAAAGGTTTTAGCAGACCGGTTGCGCACAGCCCTTCCCTACGTCGTCCACGAGGATCAGACGTGCGGGGTAGAGGGCCGCTCTATAAGATGGAACCTACAGTTGATCAGGGATTCCATCGCTTGGGTTGAAGATAGAGGGCTGCCTTTAATGGTAGCAGTGCTAGATCAGGCGAAAGCTTTTGATCGCGTGAATAGATATTTTCTATTCAGGGTGTTAGGTAGATTAGGATTTGGGGAGAAGTTGATAGGATGGATCCGTACTTTATATGTCGGAGCGGGGTGTCGAGTTAGTGTAAATAGTCACTTAGGTGACGTTTTTTGACCTCTCGTCTGGAGTCAGGCAGGGATGCCCACTATCGGCTCTCCTCTTCGTTCTGTACATGGAGCCTCTGGGGGCTGCTATTAGGGCAGACACAGGGGTGGAAGGCTTGTTGATCCCTGGAAGTGGTGGGCTGCGTGTTAAGATGACGCAATACGCCGACGACACTTCCTTGCTGTTGTGCAAGGACTCGTGCCTGACAAGGTCCCTTGCCATCTTTGGGGATTTCACCCGAGCGTCGGGAGCAGTTCTGAACCATGCAAAGTCTTCCGTCAAGTTTTTCAGAAGATGGCGCGGTAGAACGGATGTGCCTGGGGGGGTTATCTCTCTGTGAAGGGGCCCTGAGGATTCTCGGGGTTCATTTTGAGACCTCCGGATCAGCGACGCTAAACTGTAACATGCGTATCGCAGTGGTACAGAGGAAGCTAGCAATGTGGAAGGCTAGGTATTTGTCTTTTATGGGCAAAGTCCTGGTCCTAAAGGTGGATGTGTTGCCGTCTCTTTTGTATTTGGCGTACATCTACCCATTGCCGGCTTGTCTGAGGAGGCCTCTAGTGAGGCTTGTGTTTCAGTTTATGTGGAGTGGCAGGTGCGAGTGGGTCGCCAGGGCACGCATGATCTGTCCCATCAGGGAGGGAGGTAGGGGGGTACCACATTTCCCCCTCAAGCTGGACTCAATTTTTGTTTCTTTCTTGTTAGCGGAGCTTGCGTAGGTTTAGACCACAGGCACATGTACGAGGAGGTCAGTCAGGCAGGGAGTCCTGCGCCCGTAGCGGGCATCTCGTCAGTGGTCTGGGAGGGAGTGCAGGCGCGGGGCCTGGACAACGGGCTCAAGGACCTGAATTGGTTGAGCCTTCATAAGCGTTTGCCGGTACTTTCCATCTTGTACCGGTATAGTTTGGTGCAATCCCCCACCTGTCCAAGATCCTCTTGTGGCAGGGAGGAGACTGTGTGCCATGCCTTCTGGGACTGTGCCTTTGCCAGTCTGGGCTAGGGCACGGGTGATGCTAGGTGTGGTTAGGAGTGATTTTGTTTTGACATGGGCTAGGCTAGAGAGAGGCGTAGGGAGAGCAAAGGGAACGGATAGGGACAGGTTTCTGCTCTGGCTTCTCATGAGTCTCTTTAAAAAGGGACTGTGGGAAGCCAGGAAGAATTTAGTCAAGACAGGGAGAGATTGGGGGGTGGAAGGGATAGTGAGAAGGGTGGAAGGTGATTTGAGGGGGAGGATGAAGAGGGAGGAGAGGAAGTGGGGGAAGCATGCGGCACGGGAGAGGTGGAAAGGGGGCTTAGGGCTGGGAGTGTTAGAGTGAGTTTGGTAAGGGGATAGATTAGGGAATGGGAGATAGGGAAAGGGTTAGGTATTGGTTAGGTATGACGGGGAGGGACGATGCTCCCCTGAGGTTTGTTTTTGTTTGGTGTTTGGTGATTTGGTTTTGTAAATATAAGTAATTAAGAATGAATGAGAGATATGATTTTGTAAAGTGTAAATGGTATTGATTGTAAATAAATGATTTTAACCACCACCCTTTTTGGTTGACTTCCAGTCTGTAAGTTTAGTGTGGGTTTTTCTTTTGTTTTCCTTCTCTTAGGCAGATTTAGTGGGTCTCATGGTGGGTGTCTTTTAGGTCCCAGCTGTTGTTACTGGTCAATTTTCAGTAGACACCCTCCGTGTCTTTCAGAACCCCTCCTAAAAACAAGCATATTTTTTCGGTTGGATATTGCATCCAATTAATATTTTAATCAATGGCATATCCTAAAAATGCTCATTAGTCTTTCAGTTATTGTTTGTGTACTAAATATTTCTGTTTTATTATCATTGTTTTTTTTGCTGTGAATCCATTGTGTGGTATAAATAAAGCTTGATTTGATTTTAACATATTGTAAGGCAAATGAACCCAATGACTAGCAAATCCAATGAACAAATATGTGCAAAAGCAACACCTATTTTAGCATGAAAATCATATCTTCCACCATGTTAAAATAGTCCATGGTATGTACTTTTATCACTTTTCGACCAACCCAATTCATTTGTTGAAACTAAAAAGTTTTGAACTCAACAATACGTCAAATGATTCAACTACTGAAAACTGAAACAAACAAATGGATCAAACAGCTAAATCCCACTTTTCAAGCCTGCTGAAGACGTGGTGGAGTGGTAAACACCACCCCCGGCTCTACCAGGGGCTTGAGGTGGTCTCCCCCAGCTCTGGTTATGTCATGTTCTGTGGCCTTGCTGTTCCATTCCTTGGCTGCCCCTGCATCACAGAAACACATTTAGTCATATTATATAAAACACTCAAAGTAATGGATATGGAGCATCTACAGCCTCAGTTACACCTGACACCTAAATGTGACTTCTGTCATCTGATCACTCCAAAGTGCTTTGGTTCAGATCTACCAGGATGGGGCCTTTGACAGTCTGGATGCTGTCAGGCCACTGAATATGCACAAGCAATGTAAAGAGAATGTAAAGAGATGGGGTGAATGAGTGGGGAAAGAACATTTGATACAAATTACCTTCATAATAACAACGATGTGTGTGTCTGAGGGGAAATTAACTTTCATACAACCAAAAGGGGTGTGAAATGACACCAATATCAGTAGACAATTTGCACTCATGTAAATAAACAGAGATGGAACATATTCCCTTTTGCTGACGTGATGGGGACATAACTATTTACATTTACATTTTACATTTAAGTCATTTAGCAGACGCTCTTAACCAGAGCGACTTACAAATTGGTGCATTCACCTTATGACATCCAGTGGAACAGTCACTTTACAATAGTGCATCTAAATCTTAAAGGGGGGGTGAGAGGGATTACTTATCCTATCCTAGGTATTCCTTAAAGAGGTGGGGTTTCAGGTGTCTCCGGAAGGTGGTGATTGACTCCGCTGTCCTGGCGTCGTGAGGGAGTTTGTTCCACCATTGGGGGGCCAGAGCAGCGAACAGTTTTGACTGGGCTGAGCGGGAACTGTACTTCCTCAGTGGTAGGGAGGCGAGCAGGCCAGAGGTGGATGAACGCAGTGCCCTTGTTTGGGTGTAGGGCCTGATCAGAGCCTGGAGGTACTGAGGTGCCGTTCCCCTCACAGCTCCGTAGGCAAGGACCATGGTCTTGTAGCGGATGCGAGCTTCAACTGGAAGCCAGTGGAGAGAGCGGAGGAGCGGGGTGACGTGAGAGAACTTGGGAAGGTTGAACACCAGATGGGCTGCGGCGTTCTGGATGAGTTGTAGGGGTTTAATGGCACAGGCAGGGAGCCCAGCCAACAGCGAGTTGCAGTAATCCAGACGGGAGATGACAAGTGCCTGGATTAGGACCTGCATTGAAGTACAGAATGAAATTTATTTGGATAGTGATCTTTTCAATAAAGCGTTTCACATTCTCTACTGGTTGAAATTAAGTCTAATTTGATTAAATACTCCACCTATCCTGTGTTTATCAGATCAATGCAGATGAAGGGCATTAGATATTGAGTTTATATTATGCATAGGAAGTGTAGTGTACTGTTTTTAAAATTATATTTCTATATTCTATATTTCTATGAATTATATTTAGATATTTATATATAATTATATTTCTATAACCATTGATGTCCCAGGACAAAGATTGGTAAACATTGTTGAAGTGTATAATTGTAATACAGACATGCAGACACAGCGTAATTTAAAGACTGGAATTTGATTCTCCTGGTATTGGATATGACTGAAAAATAATCTCAAAGACATTCATACCTAAACTGCACCTTTATTTACCAAGGTAGAGTACATGATCAGTGAATATATTAAATGTACAGGCTACAATGTGGGGATCTCATGCATGGTAATAACTACATGTATATACGACTTGCATCCTTGGCACAACATGATATTATATTCTACTCAATCCAGAGGCTTCATTAATTTCATTCAGGGTGTTTTGAAGTTGATACAACTGGCTATGATAGCTGAGGTTCATAGCTTTGTTCTGAATAATATGTATACCAAACGTTTGTGTCCATAAACAGATCGGCTAGATAGCTAGCTACACATCCACAGGTATACAGGTATTATAATCATCATAACATTCCTGTCAACTGTACATATTTTTGCATGATTCGTTAAGATGTTATAATCCCTTACATTATTTTTTTGTCCCTTACATTTGCTTCCATGCTAGTATTTCTGTCCGCCATCTTTGATTCAGTTCAAATCCAATCAAATCAAATTTATTTACATAGCCCTTCGTACATCAGCTGATATCTCAAAGTGCTGTACAAAAACCCAGCCTAAAACCCCAAACAGCAAGCAATGCAGGTGTAGAAGCACGGTGGCTAGGAAAAACTCCCTAGAAATGCCAAAACCTAGGAAGAAACCTAGAGAGGAACCAGGCTATGTGGGGTGGCCAGTCCTATTCTGGCTGTGCCGGGTGGAGATTATAACAGAACATGGCCAAGATGTTCAAATGTTCATAAATGGCCAGCATGGTCCAATAATAATAAGGCAGAACAGTTGAAACTGGAGCAGCAGCACAGCCAGGTGGACTGGGGAGAGCAAGGAGTCATCATGTCAGGTAGTCCTGAGGCATGGTCCGAGGGCTCAGGTTCTCCGAGAGAGAGAAAGAAAGAGAGAATTAGAGAGAGCACACTTAAATTCACACATCTCTGTCCGGCGCCGACAGAGATGGCCGCCTCACTTCGCGTTCCTAGGAAACTATGTAGTTTTAGTTTTTTTTACGTGTTATTTCTTACATTGGTACCCCAGGTCATCTTAGGTTTCATTACATACAGTCGAGAAGAACTACTGAATATAAGAGCAGCGTCAACTCACCATCAGTACGACCAAGAATATGACTTTCGCGAAGCGGATCCTGTGTTCTGCCTTTCACCCAGGACAACGGAATGGATCCCAGCCGGCGACCCCAAAAAACGACTTCGTAAAAGGGGGAAACGAAGCGGTCTTCTGGTCAGACTCCAGAGACGGGCACATCGTGCACCACTACCTAGCATACTTCTCGCCAATGTCCAGTCTCTTGACGACAAGGTTGATGAAATCCGAGCAAGGGTAGCATTCCAGAGGGATATCAGAGACTGTAACGTTCTTTGCTTCACGGAAACATGGCTCACCGGAGAGACGCTATCGGAGTCGGTGCAGCCAGCTGGTTTCTCCACGCATCGCGCCGACAGAAACAAACATCTTTCTGGTAAGAGGAGGGGCGGGGGCGTATGCTTCATGGTTAACGAGACGTGGTGTTGTCACAACAACATACAGGAACTCAAGTCCTTCTGTTCACCTGATTTAGAATTCCTCACATTCAAATGTCGACCGCATTATCTACCAAGGGAATTCTCTTCGATTATAATCACAGACGTACATTAAATTCCCCCCCCCAAGCAGACACATCGATGGCTCTGAACGAACTTTATTTGACTCTTTGCAAACTGGAATCCATATATCCGTAGGCTGCATTCATTGTAGCTGGGGATTTTAACAAGGCTAATCTGAAAACAAGACTCCCTATATTTTATCAGCATATCGATTGCGCAACCAGGGCTGGAAAAACTTTGGATCATTGCTATTCCAACTTCCGCGATGCATATAAGGCCCTGCCCCGCTCTCCTTTCGGAAAAGCTGATGACGACTCCATTTTGTTGATCCCTGCCTACAGACAGAAACTAAAACAAGAAGCTCCCGCGCTGCGGTCTGTTCATCGCTGGTCCGACCAATCTGATTCCACACTCCAAGATTGCTTCCATCACGTGGACTGGGATATGTTTCGTATTGCGTCAGACAACAACATTGACGAATACGCTGATTCGGTGAACGAGTTCATTAGAACGTGCGTTGAAGATGTCGTTCCCATAGCAACGATTAAAACATTCCTAAACCAGAAACCGTGGATTGATGGCAGCATTCGCGTGAAACTGAAAGCGCGAACCACTGCTTTTAATCAGGGCAAGGTAACCGGAAACATGACCGAATACAAACAGTGTAACTATTCCCTCCGCAAGGCAATCAAACAAGCTAAGCGTCAGTATAGAGACAAAGTAGAATGTCAATTCAAAGGCTCAGACACAAGAGGTATGTGGCAGGGTCTACAGTCAATCACGGATTACAAAAAGAAAACCAGCCCCGTCACGGACCAGGATGTCTTGCTCCCAGGCAGAGTAATAACTTTTTTGCCCGCTTTGAGGACAATACAGTGCCACTGACATGGCCCGCAACTAAAACATGCGGACTCTCCTTCACTGCAGCCGAAGTGAGGAAAACATTTAAACGTGTCAACCCTCGCAAGGCTGCAGGCCCAGACAGCATCCCCAGCCGCTCCCTCAGAGCATGCGCAGACCAGCTGGCTGGTGTGTTTACGGACATATTCAATCAATCCCTATCCCAGTCTGTTGTTCCCACATGCTTCAAGAGGGCCACCATTGTTCCTGTTCCCAAGAAAGCTAAGGTAACTGAGCTAAACGACTACCGCCCTGTACCTGACACCCTAGACCCACTCCAATTTGCTTACCACCCAAATAGGTCCACAGACGATGCAATCTCAACCACATTGCACACTGCCCTAAACATTGCACACTGCCCTAAATACTTATGTGAGAATGCTGTTCATCGACTACAGCTCGGCATTTAACACCATAGTGCCCTCCAAGCTCGTCATCAAGCACGAGACCCTGGGTCTCGACCCCGCCCTGTGCAACTGGGTACTGGACTTCCTGACGGGCCGCCCCCAGGTGGTGAGGGTAGGCAACAACATCTCCACCCCACTGATCCTCAACACTGGGACCCCACAAGGGTGCGTTCTGAGCCCTTTCCTGTACTCCCTGTTCACCCACGACTGGGTGGCCACGCACGCCTCCAACTCAATCATCAAGTTTGCGGACGACACAACAGTGGTATGCTTGATTACCAACAAAGACGAGATGGCCTACAGGGAGGAGGTGAGGGCCCTCGGAGTGTGGTGTCAGGAAAATAACCTCACACTCAACGTCAACAAAACTAAGGAGATAAACCCTAACCTTAACCCCTACCTTAACCATTTTAAATGTCAACTTCAATGGGCTAGGGACATCCCTACCCTAACCCCTAACCTTAACCCCTACCTTAACCATTTAAATGTCAACTTCAATGGGCTAGGGACGTCCCAAGGATGTATCTCTACCTGAAAATACATGATCTAAGTGATTGATTGTTGGTACTCAGCAGTCATAAAGCCTTATTTACTTTAATGAACTATTAAAATAGTGATTTTGTCAGACAGCATGGACAGCAGCTCTACACTTCGACTGACTGATCCATTCATCCTTCCATCCCTCTTCAGCCTTCCTCTCCTCTGAAGACCCAGTGAGGGTGGAGCTCGGTCAGAGAGCTGTTGAGGGACTGGTTAGGAGGAACACTTCTACAGCCAGAGAGGTGAGAGATCACACATGGTTTAGATGGTAAATATTTACGTCCACTTAGCGGTTCATCACGTTAGCAAAAGGGAATATGTTCCATCATCTATGTTTATTTACATTAGTGCAAATTGTCCACTGATATTGGTGTAATTTCTCACCCATTTTGACTGTAGGAAGGTTCATTTCCCCTCAGGCACACACATTTGTTCTTTGTTATTACACGAGCCACTGTCTGTTCAGTCTGCTATCATCCAGAAGGCGAGGTCAGTACAGGTGCCTCAAAGCTGGGACCGAGAGACAGAAGCTGTTTTTCAATCTCAAGGCCATCAGACTGTTAAATAGCCATCACTAACACAGAGCGGCTGCTGCCTACATACACAGACTTGAAAACATTGGCCACTTTAAGGAATGGAACACTTTAATAATGTTTACATATCTGGCATTACTCATCTCATATGTATATATTCTATCCTATTCTACTATATCTGTCTATTTTGCTCTGACATCGCTCATCCATGTATTTTTATATTCTTTTTCCTTTACTTAGATTTGTGTGTGTTAGGTATTTGTTGTGAAATTGTTAGATATTACTGTACTGTTGGAGCTAGAAACACAAGCATTTAGTTAGATATTACTGCACTTTTGGAGCTAGGAAGACAAGCATTTAGTTAGATATTACTGTTGGAGCTAGGAACACAAGTATTTAGTTAGATATTACTGCACTGTTGGAGCTAGGAACACAAGCATTTAGTTAGAAATTACTGTACTGTTGGAGCTAGGAACACAATCATTTAGTTAGATATTACTGCACTGTTGGAGCTAGGAACACAAACATTTAGTTAGAAATTACTGTACTGTTGGAGCTAGGAACACAATCATTTAGTTAGATATTACTGTACTGTTGTAGCTAGGAACACAAGCATTTAGTTAGATATTACTGTACTGTTGGAGCTAGGAACACAAGCATTTAGTTAGAAATTACTGCATTGTTGGAGCTAGGAACACAAGCATTTAGTTAGAAATTACTGTACTGTTGGAGCTAGGAACACAAGCATTTAGTTAGATATTACTGCATTGTTGGAGCTAGGAACACAAGCATTTAGTTAGATATTACTGCACTGTGGGAACTAGAAAGCATTTAGCTACACCTGCAACAACATCTGCAGAACACCTGTATGTGACCAACAACATTTGATTTCTGAATGTCATTTGTGTAGAATGTATTACATTGCTTATGCATATTTGGTGGCCTGACCGTATCCAGACTATGTCAAAGGCTCATCCTGGTAGATCTGAACCTAATGCAGCTTGGAGTGATCAGATGACAGAAGTCACATTTAGGTGCCAGGTGTAACTGAGGCCATAGATGCTCCATATCCATTACTTTGAGTGTTTTATATAACATGACTAAATGTTTCTTTCTGTGTTACAGGGGCAGTCATGAAATGGAACGACAAGGCCACAGAGCTGTGGGAGACCACCTCAAGCCCCTGGTAGAGCCGGGGGTGGTGTTTACAACTCCGCAACACCTTCAGTAGACTGGAAAAGTGGGATTGATACTGATTTACATACTAAGAGGGACCAAGAGTCTGTTGATTGGTCAGTCATTGGGTTCATTTGTTGAAATCAAATCAAGCTTTATTTATACAGCACATTTCAGACATGGATACAACACAATGGCTTCACAGGAAAATACAATGAAAATAAACAGAAATATTTACAACACAACGAACAGAATAACAACAACTGAAAGACTAATGAGCACCCCAAGGAAATGCCATTGATTAAAATATTAATTGAATGCAATATCCAACACAAATATAAGCTTGTTCTTTTTAGGAGGTCCCTTAAACAGAAGAGGGAACTAACAAATACAAACAAAACACGTGGGGTTTTAGGAGGGGCTCTGAAAGACACTATGGGGGTGTCCACTGAAAGTTGACAACAACTGGGACCTAAAAGACACCCACCATGAGACTCACTAAATATGCCCAAGAAGAGGCAAACAAAAGTACATTTCGCTTCTCTCTCTTTTCAGGGTTCACTCGACAGGCATGTTGTTGGATCTGTGCCCAGTCCCCAATGTCACCCCTTTGTTATAATATGTATTGGCAATAATTAACTTAATGGTGAGGCATGGAATAATAAAACATGTATATGTCAGGCTGGATGTTTGAAATATGAGTAGGTGATTTGAGTTATGCTTCTTCAGTAGTGGAATGAAGACAATTAGTACTTGAATGTTGTAAAGAAATACTTGTAGTGATGTAGGATTGTTAATACAATTGATTATACTGCGTCCATGTGTATATATATATAATTTGTTCACCTATGCATGTCAGTTAAGAACAAATTCTTATTTACAATGACGGCCTACCAGGGAACAGTGGGTTAACTGGCAAGAACGACATATTTGTACCTTGTCAGCTCAGGGATTCGATCCAGCAACCTTTCGGTTACTGGCCCAACGCTCTAACCACCAGGTTACCTGAAAGTACGGTGGAATTAAGTCGTTTTCAAGTCATTTAAAAAACGACCCGAAAAATACAGATTTTAAACTTTCACTTTCAACTACAAGCAAAGTAATATTGGACGCTGGACATAGTCTTCTTTTCAATTGCGAGGTGTCCCAATGTGAAAACACAGTTTAACGTGTCCAAATCAATAACCAATATGCAGAAACGGTTTGTGATTAATTGAAAACCTAAACATAAAATGTACTATATACACAAACATCTGCCACAATAATCATATTACTTGTATTTTTTTAAACAAGCACCTTATAAACTGCACAAGCACCAAAAACGCTATGTTTTCACAAGTAGCAATAAATCACTGATATCGACTGGGGGGGAAAATCAGGTTGTACGTGCTGTTGAAACTAACACAACTAAAAAAAACACATGGAAATGGGAGATATCTTTTATCTCACTGATTAGAGGACAGCCTGCAGAAGAAAGTCAGCTACATTTTGGAGTGATGCATTTAAATGTAGGGGTCACTAAACAAAGGAACGCAACACTTATTTGTCATCACTCATCAATATCATGTAGAAATCAATTGTGCTGAGAGGAGAGAGAGGAGGTTGCACGTCCTGTTAAAACTAACAGCTCAAAAACCACACGGAATCTCGAAATAATGTGTACATCACTGGTTAGAGGATCATTTGTAGAAAACAGCTAGCTACATTTTGAAGTGTTGGATTTCTATTCAAGTGGGTCACCAACGTGGTAAGTGTAACACAACTCTTTTTTTTGTTAGTCACTTTTTGTTAAAGATTTTCCCCCTGGGGCTAATATCCATATCATGCTGAAATCAATAGAAAAGGGGGCAAACGTTTAGGCTTCTACATTGTGACATTATTAAAATACTCCTACTACAATGTTAAAACATTCTACATTGAGACATTAATTCATTGATATCATGAAACAACTCCATGTATTTTCTGATATTTGATCAGAGATCTTTTATCAGATTATCTCTGGTCACAGCTACGAAGTTTCTCTCCTGTGTGTGTTCTCTGGTGTCGAGTCAGAATGTTAGATGTAATAAAACTCTTCCCACATTGATCACAGCTATAGGGTTTCTCTTCTGTGTGTCTTCTTTGGTGCACTGTTAGATGGCCAGATTGACCAAAACTCTTCCCACATTGACCACAGCTATAAGGTTTCTCTCCTGTGTGTGTTCTCTGGTGTACAGTCAGATGACTAGATGTAGTAAAACTCTTCCCACATTGACCACAGCTATAAGGTTTCTCTCCTGTGTGTGTTCTCTGGTGTAGAGTCAGATTGCTAGATTCAGTAAAACTCTTCCCACATTGACCACAGCTATAAGGTTTCTCTCCTGTGTGTCTTCTCTGGTGTCGAGTCAGAATGTTAGATGTAATAAAACTTTTCCCACATTGATCACAGCTATAGGGTTTCTCTCCTGTGTGTATTCTCTGGTGCACTGTCAGATCGCTAGATTGAACAAAACGCTTCCCACATTGATCACAGATATAAGGTTTTTCTCCTGTGTGTGTTCTCTGGTGTACAATAAGATGGCTAGATGTAGTAAAACTCATCCCACATTGAGTACAGCTAAAATATTTATCTCCCGTGTGGATTCTCTGATGAATGCCTGATGAGGAGGTGAATCTCTTCCCATGGTCGGAGCAGCAGTGAGTTCTCTTTCCTGTGGATCTCTGCAGGTGTTTCGTGAGGTGTTCTGATCTGGAGAAACTCTTCTCTGCCTCGTCAGCATCATGAGGTCCACAATAGTCACGTCTCTCTCCTGTGTGAACGACAAAGTCAGACCGATGATTAAAGGCCTACAACAGCAGAAATTCACTGTAAAAGGTGATGCCAACAGAGTAGCCATGATGTTGTACAACAATTGACATCTGTAATCAATGTTCAAATTATTTGACAATTGTCTTAAAATGAGCAAGAATAGTCATATTTTGTCTTGTTTTCACATTAGCAGTAAAATTGATGATTGTAGGTTAGAAATAAGTTAAAGTTGCTGAAACTCTAAGCTGTGTGCCAGACAACGTTTGGTCTCCAATATAGGCCCCTTTCTGTGTTAAATAGAATTGAGGCACGAGGGCGATGCACACATAATTTGAATGCCGAAACTCCTCCCTGCTAATGAGGAAACCGATAGCCACAAGCACAGTCAGAGCAGTCAGCTCAGCTATCCCCAGGTCTGTGTCTCGACCTAGGGTGGGCAAAAATAAACATGGCGGTGTTCCTTTTAGCAATCTCACTGGAATAAAAACCTCCATTCCTGTCATTATTGAAAGAGATTGTGATATCGCTCATCTCAAAATAGGGCTACTTAATGTTAGATCCCTCACTTCCAAGGCAGTTATAGTCAATGAACTAATCACTGATCATAATCTTGATGTGATTGGCCTGACTGAAATATGGCTTAATCCTGATTAATTTACTGTGTTAAATGAGGCCTCACCTCCTGGTTACACTAGTGACCATATCCCCCGCGCATCCCGCAAAGGTGGAGGAGTTGCTAACATTTACGACAGCAAATTTCATTTTTACAAAATCATCTAGTCATGAAATCTATACAGCCTACTCAATCACTTTTTATAGCTACTGTTTACAGGCCTCATGGGCTGTATACAGCGTTCGTCACTGAGTTCCCTGAATTCCTATCGGACCTTGTAGTCATGGCAGATAATATTCAAATTTTTGGTGACTTTAATATTCACATGGAAAAGTCCACAGACCCACTCCAAAATGCTTTCGGAGCCATCATCGACTCAGTGGGTTTTGTTCAACATGTCTCCGGACCTACTCACTGCCCCAGTCATACTCTGGACCTAGTTTTGTCCGATGGAATAAATGTTGTGGATCTAAATGTTTTTTCCTCATAATCCTGGACTATCGGACCACCATTTTATTACGTTTGTAATCGCAACAAATAATCTGCTCAGACCCCAACCAAGGATCATCAAAAGTCGTGCTATAAATTCTCAGACAACCCAAAGATTCCTGGATGCCCTTCCAGACTCCCTCGGTCTACCAAAGGATGTCAGAGGACAAAAATCAATCAGTTAACCACCTAACTGAGGAACTCAATTTAACTTTGTGCAATAGATGCACTTGCACCCTTAAAAACTAAAAACATTTGTCATAAGAAACTAGCTCCCCGGTATACAGAAAATACCCGAGCTCTGAAGCAAGCTTCCAGACAATTGGAACGGAAATGTTGCCACACCAAACTGGAAGTCTTCCGACTCGCTTGGAAAGACAGTACCGTGCAGTATCGAAGAGCCCTCACTGCTGCTCAATCACCCTATTTTTCCAATTTAATTGAGGAAAATAAGAACAATCCAAAATTTATTTTTGATACTGTCGCAAATCTTACTAAAAAGCAGCATTCCCCAAGAGAAGATGGCTTTCACTTCAGCAGTGATAAATTCATGAACTTCTTTGAGGAAAAGATCATGATCATTAGAAATCAAATTACGGACTCCTCTTTAAATCTGTGTATTCCTTCAAAGCTCAGTTGTCCTGAGTCTGCACAACTCTGCCAGGACCTAGGATCAAGAGAGACACTCAAGTCTTGACACAATGATGAAAATAATCATGGCCTCTAAACCTTCAAGCTGCATACTGGACCCTATTCCAACTAAACTACTGAAAGAGCTGCTTCATGTGCTTGGCCCTCCTATGTTGAACATAATAAACACTACAAGTGGCAGTAATAAAGCCTCTCTTGAAAAAGCCAAACCTTGACCCAGAAAATATTTTTTAAACTATCGGACGAATCTCCCATTCCTCTCAAAATGTTTATAAAAAGCTGTTGCGCAGCAACTCACTGTCTTCCTGGAGACAAACAATGTATTCGAAACACTTCAGTCTGGCTTTAGACCCCATCATAGCACTGAGACTGCACTTGTGAAGGTGGTAAATTACATTTTAATGGCATCAGACTGAGGCTCTGCATCTGTCCTTGTGCTCCTAGACCTTAGTGCTGCTTTTGATACCATCAAACATCACATTCTTTTGGAGAGATTGGAAACCCAAATTGGTCTACACGGACAAGTTCCGGCCTGGTTTAGATCTTACCAGTCGGAAAGATATCAGTTTGTCTCTGTGGATGGTTTGTCCACTGACAAATCAACTGTACATTTCGGTGTACCTCAAGGTTCCGTTTTAGGACCACTATTGTTTTCACTATATAATCTACCTCTTGGTGATGTCATTCGGAATCATAATGTTAACTTTCACTGCTATGCGGATGACACACAGCTGTACATTTCGATGAAACATGGTGAAGCCCCAAGATTTCCCTCGCTGGAAGCCTGTGTTTCAGACATAAGGAAGTGGATGGCTGCAAATGTTCACCTTTTAAACTCGGACAAAACAGAGATGCTTGTTCTAGGTCCCAAGAAACAAAGAGATCTTCTGTTGAATCTGACAATTAATCTTGATGGTTGAACAGTAGTCTCAAATAAAACTGAAGGACCTTGGCGTTACTCTGGACTAGAGATCGACTAATTATGATTTTTCAACGCCGATTCCGATACCGAGTGTTGGATGACCAAAAAAGCAGATACCGATTAAATCGGACGATTTTTATTTATTTATTTATTTGTAATAATGACAATTACAACAATACTGAATTAACACTTATTTTTACTTAATATAAAACATCAACAAAATCAATTTAGTCTCAAATAAATATGAAACATGTTCAATTTGGTTTAAATAATGCAAAAACAAAGTGTTGGAGAAGAAAGTAATATGTGCCATGTAAAAATGTGTGCCATGTAAAATATGTGCCATGTAAAAAAGCTAGCGTTTAAGTTCCTTGCTCAAAACATGAGAACATATGAAAGTTGGTGGTTCCTTTTAACATGATATTTCAATATTCCAAGGTAAGAGGTTTTAGGTTGTAGTTAATATAGTATTTATAGGACTATTTCTCTCTATACCATTTGTATTTCATATACCTTTGACTATTGGATGTTCTTATAGGCACTATAGAATTGCCAGTGTAACAGTATAGCTTCCATCCCTCTCCTCGCCCCTACCTGGGCTCGAACCAGGAACACATCGACAACAGCCACACTCGAAGCATCGTTACCCATCACTCCACAAAAGCCGCGGCCCTTGCAGCGCAAGGGGAATAACTACTCCAAATCTAAAAGCAAGTGACGTTTGAAACAGTATTAGCGCACACCCAGCTAACTAGCTTGCCATTTCACATTGGTTACACCAGCCATTAGGCTGATAGGCTTAAAGTCATAAACAGCTCTGTGCTTGCGAAGAGCTGCTGGCCTAACGCACGAAAGTGCTGTTTGAATGAATGATTACGGGCCTGCTGCTGCTCAGTCAGACTGCTCTATCAAATCAGACTTAATTATAACATAATAACACACAGAAAAACAAGCCTTTGGTCATTAATATGATTGAATCCGGAAACTATCATTTCGAAAACAAAACGTTTATTATTTCAGTGAAATACGGAACCGTTCGGTATTTTATCTAACGGGTGGCATCCCTAAGTCTAAATATTCTTGTTACATTGCACAACCTTCAATGTATGTCATAATTACGTAGAATTCTGGCAAATTAGTTCACAATGAGCCAGGCAGCCCAAACTGTTGCATATACTCTGACTCTTTCACCTGATTAATATTGCCTGCTAAACCTGATTAGTAGTTATAACTAGTGATTATGATTGATTGATTGTTTTTTATAAAATAAGTTTAATGCTATCGAGCAATTTACCTTGGCTTCTACTGCATTCACGTAACAAGCAGGCTACTGGTGGAGTGCAATGGTTAGAGCTTTAGACTAGTTAACTGTATGGTTGCAAGATTGGAACCCCTGAGCTGACAAGGTGAAAATCTGTCGTTCTGCCCCTGAACAAGGCAGTTAACCCACAGTTCCTAGGCTGTCATTGTAAATAAGAATGTGTTCTTAATTGACTTGCCTAGTTAAATAAAGGTATACAAATAAAAATGATATATATATATATATATATATTTTTTTATAATTGGAAATCTGCTCCCAAACCCTGATCTCTCTTTTGACGAACATATCAAGACTGTTTCAAGGACAGCTTTTTTCCACCTACGTAACATTGCAAAAATCAGACATTTTCTGTCCAAAAATGTTCTCTCTCTCTCTCTAGGCTGAGTTTCTGTATAAGCACTTTGAGATATTAGCTGATGTAAGAAAGGCTATATAAAAATGGTGAGCAAAGATTTTAGTTTTTCACAATGTATTCTGAATGTGAACGGGGGAAAACTCAGGGGAGTAACCTCCACTTCCAGTTTGCTTATGAGTGCATTTCACACTAGGCTGTTGAGTCTGCTGATAAGAATACGGTGATTGACAGAGTCGAAAGCCTTGGCCAGGTTGATGAAGACGGCTGCACAGAACTGTCTTTTATAGATGGTGGTTATATTATTTAGTACCTTGAGCATGGCTGATGTGCACCCGTGACCAGCTCGGAAACCGGAATGCACAGCGGAGACGGTACGGTGGGATTCGAAATGGTCAGTGATCTGTTTGTTAACCTGGCTTTCGAAGACTTTAGAAAAGCAGGGCAGGATAGATATAGGTCTGTAACAGTTTGGGTCTAGAGTGTCACCCCCTTTGAAGAGGGGGATGACCGCGGAAGCTTTCCAATCTTTAGGAATCTCGGATGATACGAAAGAGAAGTTGAACAGACTAGTAATAGGGGTTGCAACAAAGGTGGCGGATAATTTTAGAAAGCGAGGTTCCAGATTATCTAGCCCAGCTGATTTGTATGGGTACAGGTTTTGCAGCTCTTTCAGAACATCAGCTATATGGATATAGGTGAAGTAGAAGCTGGGGAGGCTTGGGGAAGTAGCTGCGGGGGGTGGGGAGCTGTTGGCCGGGGCAGCCAGGAGGAAAGCATGGCCAGCTGTAGAGAAATGCTTATTGAAATTCTTGTTTATCGTGGATTTATCAGTGGTGACAGTGTTTCCTAGCCTCAATGCAGTGGTCAGCTGGGAGGAAGTGCTCTTATTCTCCATGGACTTTACAGTGCCCCAGAACCTTTTTGAGTTTGTGCTACAGGATGCAAATTTCTGCTTGAAAAAGCTTGCCTAAGCTTTCCTCACTGCCTGTGCATACTGGCCCCGAATTTCCCTGAAAAGTTGCATATCACGGGGGCTATTCGATGCTAAATGCAGAACGCCACAGGATGTTTTTGTGCTGGTCAAGGGCAGTCAGGTCTGGAGAGAACCAAGGGCCAATATCTGTTCCTGGTTCTAAATTTGAGTTGTGGAGTTTCTCAAATACATTTTTCTTCACCTCAAACAGCAAGTAAAAGTCTAAACAAAATCAACTGAGTATGACAATAGTTCCTCAAAGTATTTTCGTAAAATTTTCCAGCTCTCACCCATTTGATAACCACTTGGCATGAAAGGGAAATATTGTAATGCTCTGATCCAGTGGAAATGTCATAAAATACCTGAATACTTCTTATCCTGTGCACAAATATCCGACAGCTGTATCTGTCCCGAACTCAGTGGCGTGTGAAGCTCTGAGGGTCCAGAATATTTTATACAATGTTGCAAGCTTGATATGAGGATTTTCGGCTAGACCAAGTTGATAGTTGATACAATGTTTCAAGTTCGTCAGGATATTTTCTACCTGCAGGCCACAATGATAACATCTTCTGGCTTTATGTAGGTTATTTAAACTTAGCAAGGGAAATAAAAAATTGTATTCATCATTTTCATTTAAATAGAATGTGGATTAACCACAGAGAATGATGTTGAGATACAAAAACTATTATAATCATTATTACTATTATAAATTAAATTAAACTGTTCCAGTAAAATGTGGATATGAAAATCATAACTGGCACCAGATCAATAGAAATGGTCAGATAAATTGTCACCAAATGGAAAAGGTTGCTGACTGCTGGTGTAACCTATTACTAGAAACGATAGGAGCATAACGACTGCGTGTGTAGTCTATTACCAGAACCTATAGGAGCATAACGACTGCTGGTGTAGCCTATTACCAGAAACTATAGGAGCGTAACGACTGCTGGTGTAGCCTATTACCAGAAACTATAGGAGTATAACGACTGCTGGTGTAGCCTATTATCAGAACCTATAGGAGCATAACGACTGCTGGTGTAGCCTATTACCAGAAACTATAGGAGCATAACGACTGCTTGTGTAGCCTATTACCAGAAACTATAGGAGTATAACGACTGCTGGTGTAGCCTATTACCAGAAACTATAGGAGCGTAACGACTGCTGGTGTAGCCTATTACCAGAAACTATAGGAGCATAACGACTGCTGGTGTAGCCTATTACCAGAAACTATAGGAGCATAACGACTGCTTGTGTAGCCTATTACCAGAAACTATAGGAGTATAACGACTGCTGGTGTAGCCTATTACCAGAAACTATAGGAGCATAACGACTGCTTGTGTAGTCTATTACCAGAAACTATAGGAGTATAACAACTGCTGGTGTAGCCTTTTACCAGAAAGTTTAGGAGCATAACATCAGAATTTACAAAGGAATTTAAGAAGGCAAGCAGCAGTGAGAGGAGTAGGCTAAGGAAGAAATATTTTCTGATCTTGTTTCAGAGGGGTGTCATCAATAGCACATAATGACAAAATGAAAAGAGGTAATACATTATTTACTTAAGTATTCATACCATTTGCTATGAGACTCGAAATTGCTTTCAGGTGCATCTTGTTATCATTAATCTTCCTTGAGATGTATTGACAACTTGTTCAGAGTCCATCTGTAGTATATTCAATTGATTGGATATTATTTGGAAGGCACACACCTGTCTATATTTGGTCCCACAAATGACAGTGCATGTCAGAGCGAAAACCAAGCCATGAGGTCGAAGGAACTGTCCCTAGAGGTCCTAGACAGGGTTGTGTCGAGGCACAGATCTGGAGAAGGCTACAAAAAAAATCTGCAGCATTGAAGGTCCCCAAGAACACAGTGGCCTCCATCATTCTTAAATGGAATACTCTGCCTAGAGCTAGTCACCTCCCCCAATCGCTCAGTTTGGACAGAAGGGCCAAGGGAGGTGACCAAAAACCTGATGGCCACTCTGACAGAGCTCCAGAGTTCCTCTGTGGAGATGGGATAACCTTCCAGAAGGACAACCATCTCTTCAGCACTCCACCAATCAGGCCTTTATGGTAGAGTGGCCAGATGGAAACCACTCCTCAGTAAAAGGAACATGACAGCCTGCTCGGAGTTTGCCAAAAGGCACTTCAAGGACTCATAGACCCTGAGAAACAAGATTCACTGGCTTGATGAAACCAAGATTGAACTCTTTGGCCTGAATGCCAAGAGTTGTGTCTGGAGGAAACCTGAAAGACCTGTTCCAGAGTGCTAAGGACCTCAGACTGGAACAAAGGTTCATTGTCCAACAGGACAACGACCTTAAGCACACAACCAAGACAACACAGGAGTGGCTTCGGGACAAGTCTCTGAATGTCCTTGAGTGACCCAGCCAGAGCCCGGACATGAGCCCGATCTAACATCTCTGGAAAGAACAGAAAATAGCTGTGCAGTGATGTTCCCCATCCAACTTGACAGAGCTAGAGGGGATCTGCAAAGAAGGATGGGAGAAACTCCCCAAATGCAGGTGTGCCAAATAAATGAGCTAAATGAAAGGGGGGAAATATAATTTGATCAATTTTAGAAAAGGGCTTTAACGTAAACAAAATGTGGAAAAAGTCAAGGGGTCTGAATACTTTCCGAATGCACTGTATACAGCAACACCTCCCCATAAGCATTCCTGTTTATTCTGTAGAATTTTTATTCCTGTATTGCTACTGCTGTATCAAAGGAATTATCTCAGTGAATTTCAGAAATGAACAGTACAGTGCATTCCATATTCAATAGGCAGGCAAGTAAACAAAAACGTTTTCAGATAAAACCTATTCCAGAAAATCATTTACATTTACATTTAAGTCATTTAGCAGACGCTCTTATCCAGAGCGACTTACAAATTGGTGCATTCACCTTATGACATCCAGTGGAAGAACCACTTTACAATAGTGCATTTAAATATTTTAAGGGGGGGGGGTGAGAAGGATTACTTTATCCTATCCTAGGTATTCCTTAAAGTGGTGGAGTTTCAGGTGTCTCCGGAAGGTGGTGATTGACTCCGCTGTCCTGGCGTCATGAGGGAGTTTGTTCCACCATTGGGGAGCCAGAGCAGCGAACAGTTTTGACTGGGCTGAGCGGGAACTGTACTTCCTCAGTGGTAGGGAGGCGAGCAGGCCAGAGGTGGATGAACGCAGTGCCCTTATTTGGGTGTAGGGCCTGATCAGAGCCTGGAGGTACTGAGGTGCCGTTCCCCTCACAGCTCCGTAGGCAAGCACCATGGTCTTGTAGCGGATGCGAGCTTCAACTGGAAGCCAGTGGAGAGAGCGGAGGAGCGGGGTGACGTGAGAGAACTTGGGAAGGTTGAACACTAGACGGGCTGCGGCGTTCTGGATGAGTTGTAGGGGTTTAATGGCACAGGCAGTCAAACTGTATAAAACGCCTGTCTAAGAGACTGTGGACCAATGACATTGTCATGCTGTGACACGCAGATCCTAAGCTAATTCTCACTAAATCTATTTTTAAAGTCAGGGTATGAGTCGAGAAACATGCCTATTTTCCTTGAAAGCACATAATGTTATGATTGCAAAGCTACACGATATTACAGAGAACAAGATAATTTGCCCACATCTTTGAAAATATTTGTAATGTTGTGCTTCTTGTTCACAGAGGGTAATTCATGCCAATGTTCTTTTCTTTAAGCTACTAATACAAATCGAAAGGAGTTTCCAATATCCTAATTTCTTAAAGTATTTCTGGTGATAGCAAGTGATAGTGATACAAAAGCTAGGTCTATTTGAAACATTGCCATTCAATGGCAGCATTTAGCAGCCACCAGATTCAGAAGCTTTAAAACCACATAGAAAATATTATATTTGTGCCCAAAGTTAAGATATAAATTATTCAAACTTAACATAATACAGGCTGGTTATTATTTTAGGCTATTTTAGTTTTGGAGTCAAATATAGTTTTGGAATAGTTTTCATTTTTCAAACATGTTTGTTATTTTATTTCAGTTTACAAAATAGTTTTCCCCTAATTACTTTTTCTATAATAAGCATGGAGGTTTCCCCTATCAATCAGTCATAGGTACTGGAGACAAAGCGCCTCGTTACCTAGCTGGGAATGGGACAGACATAACCCTTCTGTGGTAACAGACAGGGGCGATTTGTAATCAAATCTAATTCCCAGGAATTATGGGGTTCATAGGAACCACAGAGACTGTGTGTGGGATAACAACATGGCCACGTCCAGAGACGTGTCAAAAAAAAATATATATATATAGTGTTTAATGACAAACCATTTTTACAAATCTGTCAAAACACCAACTTAGACTTTACCATGAAATGCTTTACTTACAAGCCCTTAACCAGCAGTGCAGTTCAGGAAGAAGAAAATGTTTACCAAGTAGACGAAAATGAAAAGTAATAATAAAAAGTAACACAATGAGAATAACAATAACGAGGCTATGTAAAGGGGGCACCGAGTCAGTGTGCATGAAGGTGGGGACGTAGTGACTATGCATAGGTAACAAACAACCAGCGAGTAGCAGCAGTGCAAATAAGGGTAGGGGTGGGGGGGATTTGGTCCTTTTGAGGATCTGGGTACCCATGCCAAATCTGTTCAGTCTCCTGAGGGGGAAAAGGTTATGTTGTGCCCTATTCATGACTGTCTTGGTATATACCCACGTAGGTGATGAACTGGGGTCCACACTCCAGTCCAGTTGATGGTGGTAATACACCTTAAAGTTCATTGCCAACCGCCATATAAAGTCCAAAGAAGAAAAAGAAGCCTGAAGGAAGGAGAAATTATGAGAAACGAATTTGGTTTAGCGTTTGGGAAGTCGTGACTGGTTACCTATTTTGATGTGATATGAAAGTATTGTGTGAAATGATTTTGATGTGATATGAAACTATTGTGTGAAATGATTTTGATATGATAAGAAAGTACAGTGATTTATGTTTTTAGAAACGTATCGCAATTGAGAATCGATTCACATTTTGATGGAATATTTTACTATTTAAGCTGCCAGAGCCAGTCTCCCTCTGAAAATAACATACAGTCCTTGGACCTTGAGGAGTAACTGGGGCAGCAATCAGCAGTAGAAACAATAACAAAGCGTACTCCCTGGCCATTTTGGTAAAAAGCTGAGGGATGGGGCTGGAGAAATGCAACGATCCATGATATCAACATTATTGTTTTAACCATGTTTTGAGGATATACAGTGTTTGTTTCTATTTATTGACAAACATTGGAGTAAAAAAAAAACTTATATTTTGGGGTTTTGATGGGGTACGACAGTTGAACTATGCTCATGAGGCATTTGTAAGTGAATTCTTCAAGAAACAATGAGTACATACCATTAATGTATAAGTCCCCAACATGGATGTAACTGCTGATTGTCCCTTTAAGAGTACATATTGGGCTAAGCTAACAGGAGATATTGAGGATTACAGTCTTTCAGGCATTGTCATTGGATGCATTTGATCAATTGCCAACGTTTTGTTGATGGTCCACTCTTGATGTTCTACACGTTACAGTGTAGCTTCAGCCATTCCTACAGAACAACATTAAAGTGTAGAACCCCTTTACTGCATATAGGTTCAACGACTACAGAGACGGTACTTACTGGTGTTAAACAGATCTCCAACCTCCTCTTCTTCCTCCAATGTGACAGTAATCTCCCCCTTCTCCTCTTTCACTTCATAAACTACATCCTCTTTCTCTTCCTTCACTGTAACATCCTCCTCCTCTTTCACTCTGAAAGCATCTTCCTCTTCTTTCACTGAAACGTCTTTCTCTTCTTCTTTCACGGCAAAAGCCTCACCCTCTACTTGTTTTTGTATTGTAACATCCTTCTCTTCCTCCTCCTCTTCTTTTACTGTAACATCCTCCTCCTCTTTCACTCTGAACGTATCTTCCTCTTCTTTCACTGAAACGTCTTTCTCTTCTTCTTTCACGGCAAAAGCCTCACCCTCTTCTTGTTTTTGTACTGTAACAGCCTCCTCTTCCTCCTCCTCTTTCACACGAGTTTCTTCCTCCGTCCAGTAGACCGCCTCTTCTTTATCAGGAGGAGAGTAGCTTAGTGAACTCATGGTCGGGGATGTTCGCAAGCTAGCATTAGAGACTAGCCTAGTAATAAGCTAACTTAGCAAACCAGCTAGCTGACAAACAACGTAACTATATAATTAAATGGGCTAACAAGTACATACGACAGAAGTGTGTTTAATACACAGCGACTAATATACAAGAAAACAGTGTAAAGAGAGTGAATGTTGTAGCTGTTTTTTCTAGAAAGCTATCCAGGTGTCTGACTAGCTGTTGTTGCTGAAGGAGCGTCCCGTCCACTAGATCATACGTCACACTGGCAGCATCGCCTGATCCTAAAATACGCACATCTGCTGACTGGGATGGGCAACGCAGTTGAGGAACCAAAAGTTTATTTTTCATTTATTTCATAAAAGTTGTATATTATATTAAGTTGTTCAAAGAGAAGCATGTGTTGATTTATTCGTGTTTAATGAGTGAGAATTTAAAGCACACTTTACACCCACTGCACACTTTCATTGAACCATACTTCTAACATGGATCATTTTGAACCCAGAGGCATATCATTTATCATAGCCAAAATGTGGTTTATTCAAATCTTCAATTTTTTCATGACTTTGTCAATCAACTTGTTCTTAATAAATCTAAATCACGGTTTAGTGTTTCTGTATCAATATGGACTTTTATCATATTCAAATCCTTTGCATCTTTGATAAATAGGACATTTATTTAAAATCAAAATCACATTTTATTGGTCACATGGACGTGTTTAGCAGATGTTATTGCGGGTGTAGTGAAATGCTTTTGTGTTTCTAGCTCCGGCGGTGCAGTACAATCTAACAAGTAATATCTAACAATTTCACAACATTTACCCAATACACACAAATCTAAGTATTTGAATCTAGGTTTCTCTGTAGACATGGTCCATCCCACCAGAGGGTGGAGGGGCACCTGTAACAAGGTTTTGACCAGATAGACACCTGCAGATACACAGTACAGTGCCTCTCATGTACTCTCCTAAGATTGGACTATTCTATACCACGTATCACATGACTGTGTTCATGCCAAGGCAGCAGCTGCTGTTTATTTTGGATCCCCATTAGTTCCTGCCAAGTAAGAAGTAAGGTCAGGGAGCGTGCCAGCCTGCCTGAACCGCCCCTTTCGAGCAAAAGGTATAAATGATGGGTTATGAATTCACAGGTATTAATGATGGGTTATGAATTAACAGGTATAAATGATGGGTTATGAATTGACAGGTATAAATGATGGGTTATGAACTGACAGGTATAAATGATGGGTTATGAATTAACAGGTATAAATGATGGGTTATGAACTAACAGGAATAAATGATGGGTTATGAACTAACAGGTATAAATGATGGGTTATGAACTAACAGGAATAAATGATGGGTTATGAACTAAAATGTATAAATGATGGGTTATGAATTAACAGGTATAAATGATGGGTTATGAACTAACAGGTATAAACGATGGGTTATGAATTAACAGGTATAAAAGATGGGTTATGAATTAACAGGTATAAAAGATGGGTTATGAATTAACAGGTATAAATGATGGGTTATGAATAGGTATAAATGATGGGTTATGAACAGGTATAAATGATGAGTAATGAACTAACAGGTATAAATGATGGGTTATGAACAGGTATGAATGATGAGTAATGAACTAACAGGTATAAATGATGGGTTATGAACTAACAGGTATAAATTATGGATTATGAATTGACAGGTATAAAATATGGGTTATGAACTAACAGTTATAAATGATGGGTTATGAACTAATAGATATAAATGATGGGTTATGTACTTACAGGTATAAATGAAGGGTTATGAATTAACAGGTATAAATGAAGGGTTATGAATTAACAGGTATAAATGATGGGTTATGAATTAACAGGTATTAATGATGGGTTATGAATTAACAGGTATTAATGATGGGTTATGAACAGGTATAAATTATGGGTTATGAATTAACAGGTATAAATATGGGTTATGAACTAACAGGTATAAATGATGGGTTATGAACTAACAGGTATAAATGATGGGTTATGAACTAACAGGAATAAATGATGGGTTATGAATTAACAGGTATAAATGATGGGTTATGAACTAACAGGAATAAATGATGGGTTATGAATTAACAGGTATAAATGATGGGTTATGAACTAACAGGTATAAACGATGGGTTATGAATTAACAGGTATAAAAGATGGGTTATGAATTAACAGGTATAAATGATGGGTTATGAATTAACAGGTATAAATGATGGGTGATGAACAGGTATAAATGATGAGTAATGAATTAACAGGTATAAATGATGGGTTATGAACTAACAGGAATAAATGATGGGTTATGGATTAACAGGTATAAAATATGGGTTATGAACTAACAGGAATAAATTATGGGTTATGAATTAACAGGTATAAATGATGGGTTATGAACTAACAGGTATAAATGATGGGTTATGAACTAACAGGTATAAACGATGGGTTATGAATTAACTGGTATAAAAGATGGGTTATGAATTAACAGGTATAAATGATGGGTTATGAATAGGTATAAATTATGGGTTATGAACAGGTATAAATAATGAGTAATGAACTAACAGGTATAAATGAAGGGTTATGAACAGGTATGAATGATGAGTAATGAACTAACAGTTATAAATGATGGGTTATGAACTAATAGATATAAATGATGGGTTATGTACTTACAGGTATAAATGAAGGGTTATGAATTAACAGGTATAAATGAAGGGTTATGAATTAACAGGTATAAATGATGGGTTATGAATTAACAGGTATTAATGATGGGTTATGTGTCATGTTTGTCATTTATTGTCATGTCTTGTCCCTGTGCTCCCCATGCTATTCGTTTCCCTCTGCTGGTCTTGTTTGGTTCTATCCCTCTCTCTCCCCCTCCCTCTCTCACTCTCTCGCTCTCTCTTCTCTCTGTCGTTCCGTTCCTGCTCCCAGCTGTTCCTATTCCCCTAATCATCATTTAGTCTTCCCACACCTGTTCCCGATCCTTTCCCCTGATTAGAGTCCCTATTTATTCCTTTGTGATCCGTTCCTGTGCCGTCGGTTCCTTGTATTGTATTCACCATGCTGTGATTGCGTTTCGCCCTGTCCTGTCGTGTTTTTTGCCGTGATTGTGTATCACCCTGTCCTGTCGTGTTTTGTGCCTTCATCAGACGCTGCGTGTGAGCAGGTGTCTCAGTCGACTACGGCCTGCGCCTACCCGGAGCGACCTGCAGTCTGTGGCCGCTTCTCCAGTTGTTTTCCCTTCTACAAATCTAGAGGATTTCAGTTATTCCGTTTTGAACATTAATAAACTCTGTTTCTGTTAAGTCGCGTTTGGGTCCTCTTTCACCTGCATGACAGAAGGAACCGACCAAGGAATGGACCCAGCGACTTCAGACGCTCGTTACACTGCCGTCGAGATCCAAGGAGCCATGCTCGGCAGACACGAGCAGGAATTGTCTGCTGCTCGCCAGGCCGTGGAAAACCTGGCTGCTCAGGTTTCCGACCTCTCTGGACAGTTCCAGAGTCTACGTCTCGTGCCACCTGTTACTTCCTGGCCTGCCGAGCCTCCAGAACCTAGGGTTAATAACCCACCTTGCTACTCCGGGCAGCCCACTGAATGCCGCTCCTTTCTCACGCAGTGTGAGATTGTGTTCTCTCTCCAACCCAACACATACTCTAGAGAGAGAGCTCGGGTTGCTTACGTCATTTCACTCCTTACTGGCCGGGCTCGAGAATGGGGCACAGCTATCTGGGAGGCAAGGGCTGTTTGCTCTAACGATTTCCAGAACTTTAAAGAGGAGATGATTCGGGTTTTTGACCGTTCAGTTTTTGGTGGGGAGGCTTCTAGGGCCCTGGCTTCCTTATGCCAGGGTGAACGGTCCATAACGGATTATTCCATTGAGTTTCGCACTCTTGCTGCCTCTAGTGAGTGGAACGAGCCGGCGCTGCTCGCTCGTTTTCTGGAGGGACTCCACGCTGTGGTTAAGGATGAGATTCTCTCCCGGGAGGTTCCTTCAGATGTGGACTCTTTGATTGCTCTCGCCATCCGCATAGAACGACGGGTAGATCTTCGTCACCGGGCTCGTGGAAGAGAGCTCGCATCAACGGTGTTTCCCTGCTCCGCATCGCAACCATCTCCCCCTCTGGCTTTGAGACTGAGCCCATGCAGCTGGGAGGGATTCGCATCTCGAATAAGGAGAGGGAACGGAGGATCACCAACCGCCTGTGCCTCTATTGTGGAGTTGCTGGACATTTTGTTAATTCATGTCCAGTAAAGCCAGAGCTCATCTGTAAGCGGAGGGCTACAGGTGAGCGCAACTACTCAAGTCTCTCCATCAAAGTCCTGTACTACTTTGTCGGTCCACCTACGCTGGACCGGTTCGGGCGCTACATGTAGTGCCTTGATAGACTCTGGGGCTGAGGGTTGTTTCATGGACGAAGCATGGGTTCGGAAACATGACATTCCTTTCAGAGAGTTAGATAAGCCTACGCCCATGTTCGCCTTAGATGGTAGTCATCTTCCCAGTATCAGATTTGAGACACTACCTTTAACCCTCACAGTATCTGGTAACCACAGTGAGACTATTTCTTTTTGATTTTCCGTTCACCGTTTACACCTGTTGTTTTGGGTCATCCCTGGCTAGTATGTCATAATCCTTCTATTAATTGGTCTAGTAATTCTATCCTATCCTGGAACGTTTCTTGTCATGTGAAGTGTTTAATGTCTGCCATCCCTCCCGTTTCTTCTGTCCCTACTTCTCAGGAGGAACCTGGCGATTTGACAGGAGTGCCGGAGGAATATCATGATCTGCGCACGGTCTTCAGTCGGTCCCGAGCCAACTCCCTTCCTCCTCACCGGTCGTATGATTGTAGTATTGATCTCCTTCCGGGGACCACTCCTCCTCGAGGTAGACTATA
The DNA here is from genome assembly GCF_021184085.1 of Oncorhynchus gorbuscha. Classification (NCBI taxonomy): domain Eukaryota; kingdom Metazoa; phylum Chordata; class Actinopteri; order Salmoniformes; family Salmonidae; genus Oncorhynchus; species Oncorhynchus gorbuscha. Next base: position 662,068 of record NW_025745273.1, on the reverse strand, counting down.
CTCTCTGTCGGCTCCCGAACGTAAGGCTCTCGAGGATTATTTGTCTGTGTCTCTTGACGCCGGTACCATAGTGCCTTCTTCCTCTCCGGCCGGGGCGGGGTTCTTTTTGTTAAGAAGAAGGACGGTACTCTGCGCCCCTGCGTGGATTATCGAGGGCTGAATGACATAACGGTTAAGAATCGTTATCCGCTTCCCCTTATGTCATCAGCCTTCGAGATTCTGCAGGGAGCCAGGTGCTTTACTAAGTTGGACCTTCGTAACGCTTACCATCTCGTGCGCATCAGAGAGGGGGACGAGTGGAAAACGGCGTTTAATACTCCGTTAGGGCATTTTGAGTACCGGGTTCTGCCGTTCGGTCTCGCCAATGCGCCAGCTGTTTTTCAGGCATTAGTTAATGATGTTCTGAGAGACATGCTGAACATTTTTGTTTTTGTCTATCTTGACGATATCCTGATTTTTTCTCCGTCACTCGAGATTCATGTTCAGCACGTTCGACGTGTTCTACAGCGCCTTTTAGAGAATTGTCTCTACGTAAAGGCTGAGAAGTGCTCTTTTCATGTCTCCTCCGTTACTTTTCTCGGTTCCGTTATTTCCGCTGAAGGCATTCAGATGGATTCCGCTAAGGTCCAAGCTGTCAGTGATTGGCCCGTTCCAAGGTCACGTGTCGAGTTGCAGCGCTTTTTAGGTTTCGCTAATTTCTATCGGCGTTTCATTCGTAATTTCGGTCAAGTTGCTGCCCCTCTCACAGCTCTTACTTCTGTCAAGACGTGTTTTAAGTGGTCCGGTTCCGCCCAGGGAGCTTTTGATCTTCTAAAAGAACGTTTTACGTCCGCTCCTATCCTCGTTACTCCTGACGTCACTAGACAATTCATTGTCGAGGTTGACGCTTCAGAGGTAGGCGTGGGAGCCATTCTATCCCAGCGCTTCCAGTCTGACGATAAGGTTCATCCTTGCGCTTATTTTTCTCATCGCCTGTCGCCATCTGAGCGCAACTATGATGTGGGTAACCGTGAACTGCTCGCCATCCGCTTAGCCCTAGGCGAATGGCGACAGTGGTTGGAGGGGGCGACCGTTCCTTTTGTCGTTTGGACAGACCATAAGAACCTTGAGTACATCCGTTCTGCCAAACGACTTAATGCCCGTCAAGCTCGTTGGGCGTTGTTTTTCGCTCGTTTCGAGTTTGTGATTTCTTACCGTCCGGGTAGCAAGAACACCAAGCCTGATGCCTTATCCCGTCTGTTTAGTTCTTCTGTGGCTTCTACTGATCCCGAGGGGATTCTTCCTTATGGGCGTGTTGTCGGGTTAACAGTCTGGGGAATTGAAAGACAGGTTAAGCAAGCACTCACGCACACTGCGTCGCCGCGCGCTTGTCCTAGTAACCTCCTTTTCGTTCCTGTTTCCACTCGTCTGGCCGTTCTTCAGTGGGCTCACTCTGCCAAGTTAGCGGGTCATCCCGGTGTTCGAGGCACTCTTGCGTCTATTCGCCAGCGCTTTTGGTGGCCGACTCAGGAGCGTGACACGCGCCGTTTCGTGGCTGCCTGTTCGGACTGCGCGCAGACTAAGTCGGGTAACTCTCCTCCTGCCGGTCGTCTCAGACCGCTCCCCATTCCTTCTCGACCATGGTCTCACATTGCCTTAGACTTCATTACCGGTCTGCCTTTGTCTGCGGGGAAGACTGTGATTCTGACGGTTGTCGATAGGTTCTCTAAGGCGGCACATTTCATTCCCCTCGCTAAACTTCCTTCCGCTAAGGAGACGGCACAAATCATTATTGAGAATGTATTCAGAATTCATGGCCTCCCGTTAGACGCCGTTTCAGACAGAGGTCCGCAATTCACGTCACAGTTTTGGAGGGAGTTCTGTCGTTTGATTGGTGCGTCCGTCAGTCTCTCTTCCGGGTTTCATCCCCAGTCTAACGGTCAAGCAGAGAGGGCCAATCAGACGATTGGTCGCATACTACGCAGCCTTTCTTTCAGAAACCCTGCGTCTTGGGCAGAACAGCTCCCCTGGGCAGAATACGCTCACAATTCGCTTCCTTCGTCTGCTACCGGGTTATCTCCGTTTCAGAGTAGTCTGGGTTACCAGCCTCCTCTGTTCTCATCCCAGCTTGCCGAGTCCAGCGTTCCCTCCGCTCAAGCGTTTGTCCAACGTTGTGAGCGCACCTGGAGGAGGGTGAGGTCTGCACTTTGCCGTTACAGGGCACAGACGGTGAGAGCCGCCAATAAACGCAGGATTAAGAGTCCAAGGTATTGTTGCGGCCAGAGAGTGTGGCTTTCCACTCGCAACCTTCCTCTTACGACAGCTTCTCGTAAGTTGACTCCGCGGTTCATTGGTCCGTTCCGTGTCTCCCAGGTCGTCAATCCTGTCGCTGTGCGACTGCTTCTTCCGCGACATCTTCGTCGCGTCCATCCTGTCTTCCATGTCTCCTGTGTTAAGCCTTTTCTTCGCACCCCGTTCGTCTTCCCTCCCCCCTCCCGTCCTTGTCGAGAGCGCACCTATTTACAAGGTACATAAAATTATGGACATGCGTTCTCGGGGACGGGGTCACCAATACCTAGTGGATTGGGAGGGTTACGGTCCTGAGGAGAGGAGTTGGGTTCCGTCTCGGGACGTGCTGGACCGTTCGCTCATCGATGATTTCCTCCGTTGCCGCCAGGATTCCTCCTCGAGTGCGCCAGGAGGCGCTCGGTGAGTGGGGGTACTGTCATGTTTGTCATTTATTGTCATGTCTTGTCCCTGTGCTCCCCATGCTATTCGTTTCCCTCTGCTGGTCTTGTTTGGTTCTATCCCTCTCTCTCCCCCTCCCTCTCTCACTCTCTCGCTCTCTCTTCTCTCTGTCGTTCCGTTCCTGCTCCCAGCTGTTCCTATTCCCCTAATCATCATTTAGTCTTCCCACACCTGTTCCCGATCCTTTCCCCTGATTAGAGTCCCTATTTATTCCTTTGTGATCCGTTCCTGTGCCGTCGGTTCCTTGTATTGTATTCACCATGCTGTGATTGCGTTTCGCCCTGTCCTGTCGTGTTTTTTGCCGTGATTGTGTATCACCCTGTCCTGTCGTGTTTTGTGCCTTCATCAGACGCTGCGTGTGAGCAGGTGTCTCAGTCGACTACGGCCTGCGCCTACCCGAAGCGACCTGCAGTCTGTGGCCGCTTCTCCAGTTGTTTTCCCTTCTACAAATCTAGAGGATTTCAGTTATTCCGTTTTGAACATTAATAAACTCTGTTTCTGTTAAGTCGCGTTTGGGTCCTCTTTCACCTGCATGACATTATGAATTAACAGGTATTAATGATGGTTTATGAACAGGTATAAATTATGGGTTATGAATTAACAGGTATAAATATGGGTTATGAACTAACAGGTATAAATGATGGGTTATGAACTAACAGGTATAAATGATGGGTTATGAACTAACAGGAATAAATGATGGGTTATGAATTAACAGGTATAAATGATGGGTTATGAACTAACAGGAATAAATGATGGGTTATGAATTAACAGGTATAAATGATGGGTTATGAACTAACAGGTATAAACGATGGGTTATGAATTAACAGGTATAAAAGATGGGTTATGAATTAACAGGTATAAATGATGGGTTATGAATTAACAGGTATAAATGATGGGTGATGAACAGGTATAAATGATGAGTAATGAATTAACAGGTATGAATGATGGGTTATGAACTAACAGGAATAAATGATGGGTTATGGATTAACAGGTATAAAATATGGGTTATGAACTAACAGGAATAAATTATGGGTTATGAATTAACAGGTATAAATGATGGGTTATGAACTAACAGGTATAAATGATGGGTTATGAACTAACAGGTATAAACGATGGGTTATGAATTAACTGGTATAAAAGATGGGTTATGAATTAACAGGTATAAATGATGGGTTATGAATAGGTATAAATTATGGGTTATGAACAGGTATAAATAATGAGTAATGAACTAACAGGTATAAATGAAGGGTTATGAACAGGTATGAATGATGAGTAATGAACTAACAGGTATAAATGATGGGTTATGAACTAACAGGTATAAATGATGGGATATGAATTGACAGGTATAAATGATGGGATATGAATTGACAGGTATAAATGATGGGTTATGAACTAACAGTTATAAATGATGGGTTATGAACTAATAGATATAAATGATGGGTTATGTACTAACAGGTATAAATGATGGGTTATGAATTAACAGGTATAAATGATGGGTTATGAATTAACAGGTATAAATGATGGGTTATGAATTCACAGGTATAAAAGATGGGTTATGAATTAACAGGTATTAATGATGGGTTATGAACAGGTAAAAAATGATGGGTTATGAACTAACAGGTATAAATGATGGGTTATGAACTAACAGGTATAAATGATGGGTTATGAACTAACAGGTATAAATGATGGGTTATGAACTAACAGGAATAAATGATGGGTTATGAATTAACAGGTATAAATGATGGGTTATGAACTAACAGGAATAAATGATGGGTTATGAATTAACAGGTATAAATGATGGGTTATGAACTAACAGGTATAAACGATGGGTTATGAATTAACAGGTATAAAAGATGGGTTATGAATTAACAGGTATAAATGATGGGTTATGAACTAACAGGAATAAATGATGGGTTATGAATTAACAGGTATAAATGATGGGTTATGAACAGGTATAAATGATGAGTAATGAATTAACAGGTATAAATGATGGGTTATGAACTAACAGGAATAAATGATGGGTTATGGATTAACAGGTATAAAATATGGGTTATGAACTAACAGTTATAAATGATGGGTTATGAACTAATAGATATAAATGGTGGGTTATGTACTTACAGGTATAAATGAAGGGTTATGAATTAACAGGTATAAATGAAGGGTTATGAATTAACAGGTATAAATGATGGGTTATGAATTAACAGGTATTAATGATGGGTTATGAATTAACAGGTATTAATGATGGGTTATGAACAGGTATAAATTATGGGTTATGAATTAACAGGTATAAATATGGGTTATGAACTAACAGGTATAAATGATGGGTTATGAACTAACAGGTATAAATGATGGGTTATGAACTAACAGGAATAAATGATGGGTTATGAATTAACAGGTATAAATGATGGGTTATGAACTAACAGGAATAAATGATGGGTTATGAATTAACAGGTATAAATGATGGGTTATGAACTAACAGGTATAAACGATGGGTTATGAATTAACAGGTATAAAAGATGGGTTATGAATTAACAGGTATAAATGATGGGTTATGAATTAACAGGTATAAATGATGGGTGATGAACAGGTATAAATGATGAGTAATGAATTAACAGGTATAAATGATGGGTTATGAACTAACAGGAATACATGATGGGTTATGGATTAACAGGTATAAAATATGGGTTATGAACTAACAGGAATAAATTATGGGTTATGAATTAACAGGTATAAATGATGGGTTATGAACTAACAGGTATAAATGATGGGTTATGAACTAACAGGTATAAACGATGGGTTATGAATTAACTGGTATAAAAGATGGGTTATGAATTAACAGGTATAAATGATGGGTTATGAATAGGTATAAATTATGGGTTATGAACAGGTATAAATAATGAGTAATGAACTAACAGGTATAAATGAAGGGTTATGAACAGGTATGAATGATGAGTAATGAACTAACAGGTATAAATGATGGGTTATGAACTAACAGGTATAAATGATGGATTATGAATTGACAGGTATAAATGATGGGATATGAATTGACAGGTATAAATGATGGGTTATGAACTAACAGTTATAAATGATGGGTTATGAACTAATAGATATAAATGATGGGTTATGTACTAACAGGTATAAATGATGGGTTATGAATTAACAGGTATAAATGATGGGTTATGAATTAACAGGTATAAACGATGGGTTATGAATTAACAGGTATAAAAGATGGGTTATGAATTAACAGGTATAAATGATGGGTTATGAATTAACAGGTATAAATGATGGGTGATGAACAGGTATAAATGATGAGTAATGAATTAACAGGTATAAATGATGGGTTATGAACTAACAGGAATAAATGATGGGTTATGGATTAACAGGTATAAAATATGGGTTATGAACTAACAGGAATAAATTATGGGTTATGAATTAACAGGTATAAATGATGGGTTATGAACTAACAGGTATAAATGATGGGTTATGAACTAACAGGTATAAACGATGGGTTATGAATTAACTGGTATAAAAGATGGGTTATGAATTAACAGGTATAAATGATGGGTTATGAATAGGTATAAATTATGGGTTATGAACAGGTATAAATAATGAGTAATGAACTAACAGGTATAAATGAAGGGTTATGAACAGGTATGAATGATGAGTAATGAACTAACAGGTATAAATGATGGGTTATGAACTAACAGGAATAAATGATGGGTTATGAATTAACAGGTATAAATGATGGGTTATGAACAGGTCTAAATGATGAGTAATGAATTAACAGGTATAAATGATGGGTTATGAACTAACAGGAATAAATGATGGGTTATGGATTAACTGGTATAAAAGATGGGTTATGAATTAACAGGTATAAATGATGGGTTATGAATAGGTATAAATTATGGGTTATGAACAGGTATAAATAATGAGTAATGAACTAACAGGTATAAATGAAGGGTTATGAACAGGTATGAATGATGAGTAATGAACTAACAGGTATACATGATGGGTTATGAACTAACAGGTATAAATGATGGATTATGAATTGACAGGTATAAATGATGGGATATGAATTGACAGGTATAAATGATGGGTTATGAACTAACAGTTATAAATGATGGGTTATGAACTAATAGATATAAATGATGGGTTATGTACTAACAGGTATAAATGATGGGTTATGAATTAACAGGTATAAATGATGGGTTATGAATTAACAGGTATAAATGATGGGTTATGAATTCACAGGTATAAAAGATGGGTTATGAATTAACAGGTATTAATGATGGGTTATGAACAGGTAAAAAATGATGGGTTATGAACTAACAGGTATAAATGATGGGTTATGAACTAACAGGTATAAATGATGGGTTATGAACTAACAGGTATAAATGATGGGTTATGAACTAACAGGAATAAATGATGGGTTATGAATTAACAGGTATAAATGATGGGTTATGAACTAACAGGAATAAATGATGGGTTATGAATTAACAGGTATAAATGATGGGTTATGAACTAACAGGTATAAACGATGGGTTATGAATTAACAGGTATAAAAGATGGGTTATGAATTAACAGGTATAAATGATGGGTTATGAATTAACAGGTATAAATGATGGGTGATGAACAGGTATAAATGATGAGTAATGAATTAACAGGTATAAATGATGGGTTATGAACTAACAGGAATAAATGATGGGTTATGGATTAACAGGTATAAAATATGGGTTATGAACTAACAGGAATAAATTATGGGTTATGAATTAACAGGTATAAATGATGGGTTATGAACTAACAGGTATAAATGATGGGTTATGAACTAACAGGTATAAACGATGGGTTATGAATTAACTGGTATAAAAGATGGGTTATGAATTAACAGGTATAAATGATGGGTTATGAATAGGTATAAATTATGGGTTATGAACAGGTATAAATAATGAGTAATGAACTAACAGGTATAAATGAAGGGTTATGAACAGGTATGAATGATGAGTAATGAACTAACAGGTATAAATGATGGGTTATGAACTAACAGGAATAAATGATGGGTTATGAATTAACAGGTATAAATGATGGGTTATGAACAGGTCTAAATGATGAGTAATGAATTAACAGGTATAAATGATGGGTTATGAACTAACAGGAATAAATGATGGGTTATGGATTAACAGGTATAAAATATGGGTTATGAACTAACAGTTATAAATGATGGGTTATGAACTAATAGATATAAATGATGGGTTATGTACTTACAGGTATAAATGAAGATGAAGGTTATGAATTAACAGGTATAAATGATGGGTTATGATGAAGTATTAATGATGTTATGAATTAACAGGTATAAATGATGGGTTATGAATTAACAGGTATAAATGATGGGTTATGAATTAACAGGTATAAATGATGGGTTATGAACTAGGTATAAATTATGGGTTATGAATTAACAGGTATAAATGATGGGTTATGAACTAACAGGTATAAATGATGGGTTATGAACTAACAGGTATAAATGATGGGTTATGAACTAACAGGAATAAACGATGGGTTATGAATTAACAGGTATAAAAGATGGGTTATGAATTAACAGGTATAAATGATGGGTTATGAATTAACAGGTATAAATGATGGGTGATGAACAGGTATAAATGATGAGTAATGAATTAACAGGTATAAATGATGGGTTATGAACTAACAGGAATAAATGATGGGTTATGGATTAACAGGTATAAAATATGGGTTATGAACTAACAGGAATAAATTATGGGTTATGAATTAACAGGTATAAATGATGGGTTATGAACTAACAGGTATAAATGATGGGTTATGAACTAACAGGTATAAACGATGGGTTATGAATTAACTGGTATAAAAGATGGGTTATGAATTAACAGGTATAAATGATGGGTTATGAATAGGTATAAATTATGGGTTATGAACAGGTATAAATAATGAGTAATGAACTAACAGGAATAAATGATGGGTTATGAATTAACAGGTATAAATGATGGGTTATGAACTAACAGGAATAAATGATGGGTTATGAATTAACAGGTATAAATGATGGGTTATGAACTAACAGGTATAAACGATGGGTTATGAATTAACAGGTATAAAAGATGGGTTATGAATTAACAGGTATAAATGATGGGTTATGAATTAACAGGTATAAATGATGGGTGATGAACAGGTATAAATGATGAGTAATGAATTAACAGGTATAAATGATGGGTTATGAACTAACAGGAATAAATGATGGGTTATGGATTAACAGGTATAAAATATGGGTTATGAACTAACAGGAATAAATTATGGGTTATGAATTAACAGGTATAAATGATGGGTTATGAACTAACAGGTATAAATGATGGGTTATGAACTAACAGGTATAAACGATGGGTTATGAATTAACTGGTATAAAAGATGGGTTATGAATTAACAGGTATAAATGATGGGTTATGAATAGGTATAAATTATGGGTTATGAACAGGTATAAATAATGAGTAATGAACTAACAGGTATAAATGAAGGGTTATGAACAGGTATGAATGATGAGTAATGAACTAACAGGTATAAATGATGGGTTATGAACTAACAGGTATAAATGATGGATTATGAATTGACAGGTATAAATGATGGGATATGAATTGACAGGTATAAATGATGGGTTATGAACTAACAGTTATAAATGATGGGTTATGAACTAATAGATATAAATGATGGGTTATGTACTAACAGGTATAAATGATGGGTTATGAATTAACAGGTATAAATGATGGGTTATGAATTAACAGGTATAAATGATGGGTTATGAATTCACAGGTATAAAAGATGGGTTATGAATTAACAGGTATTAATGATGGGTTATGAACAGGTAAAAAATGATGGGTTATGAACTAACAGGTATAAATTATGGGTTATGAACTAACAGGTATAAATGATGGGTTATGAATTAACAGGTATAAATGATGGGTTATGAACTAACAGGAATAAATGATGGGTTATGGATTAACAGGTATAAAATATGGGTTATGAACTAACAGGAATAAATGATGGGTTATGAATTAACAGGTATAAATGATGGGTTATGAACTAATAGGTATAAATGATGGGTTATGAACTAACAGGTATAAATGATGGGTTATGAACTAACAGGAATAAATGATGGGTTATGAACTAAAAGGTATTAATGATGGGTTATGAATTAACAGGTATTAATGATGGGTTATGAACAGGTATAAATGATGGGTTATGAATTAACAGGTATAAATATGGGTTATGAACTAACAGGTATAAATTATGTGTTATGAACTAACAGGTATAAATGATGGGTTATGAACTAACATGAATAAATGATGGGTTATGAATTAACAGGTATAAATGATGGGTTATGAACTAACAGGAATAAATGATGGGTTATGAATTAACAGGTATAAATGATGGGTTATGAACTAACAGGTATAAACGATGGGTTATGAATTAACAGGTATAAAATATAGGTTATGAATTAACAGGTATAAATGATGGGTGATGAACAGGTATAAATGATGAGTAATGAACTAACAGGTATAAATGATGGGTTATGAACTAACAGTTATAAATGATGGGTTATGAACTAACAGGTATAAATGATGGATTATGAATTGACAGGTATAAATGATGGGTTATGAACTAACAGGTATAAATGATGGGTTATGAATTAACAGGTATAAATGATGGGTTATGAATTAACAGGTATAAATGATGGGTTATGAACTAACAGGTATAAATGATGGGTTATGAACTAACAGGTATAAACGATGGGTTATGAACTGACAGGTATAAATGATGGGTTATGAACTAACAGGTATAAATGATGGGTTATGAACTAACAGGTATAAATGATGGGTTATGAACTAACAGGTATAAATGATAGGTTATGAACTAACAGGTATAAATGATAGGTTATGAACTAACAGGTATAAATGATGGGTTATGAACTAAAAGGTATAAATGATGGGTTATGAAGTAACAGGTATAAATGATGGGTTATGAATTAACAGGTATAAATGATGGGTTATGAACTAACAGGTATAAATGATGGGTTATGAACTAACAGGTATAAACGATGGGTTATGAATTGACAGGTATAAATGATGGGTTATGAACTAACAGTTATAAATGATGGGTTATGAACTAATATACATAAATGATGGGTTATGAACTAACAGGTATAAATGATGGGTTATGAATTAACAGGTATAAATGATGGGTTATGAATTAACAGGTATAAATGATGGGTTATGAATTAACAGGTATAAAAGATGGGTGATGAACTAACAGGTATTAATGATGGGTTATGAACAGGTAAAAAATGATGGGTTATGAACTAACAGGTATAAATTATGGGTTATGAACTAACAGGTATAAATGATGGGTTATGAATTAACAGGTATAAATGATGGGTTATGAACTAACAGGAATAAATGATGGGTTATGGATTAACAGGTATAAAATATGGGTTATGAACTAACAGGAATAAATGATGGGTTATGAATTAACAGGTATAAATGATGGGTTATGAACTAACAGGTATAAATGATGGGTTATGAACTAATAGGTATAAATGATGGGATATGAATTGACAGGTATAAATGATGGGTTATGAACTAACAGTTATAAATGATGGGTTATGAACTAATAGATATAAATGATGGGTTATGTACTAACAGGTATAAATGATGGGTTATGAATTAACAGGTATAAATATGGGTTATGAACTAACAGGTATAAATTATGTGTTATGAACTAACAGGTATAAATGATGGGTTATGAACTAACATGAATAAATGATGGGTTATGAATTAACAGGTATAAATGATGGGTTATGAACTAACAGGAATAAATGATGGGTTATGAATTAACAGGTATAAATGATGGGTTATGAACTAACAGGTATAAACGATGGGTTATGAATTAACAGGTATAAAATATAGGTTATGAATTAACAGGTATAAATGATGGGTGATGAACAGGTATAAATGATGAGTAATGAACTAACAGGTATAAATGATGGGTTATGAACTAACAGTTATAAATGATGGGTTATGAACTAACAGGTATAAATGATGGATTATGAATTGACAGGTATAAATGATGGGTTATGAACTAACAGGTATAAATGATGGGTTATGAATTAACAGGTATAAATGATGGGTTATGAATTAACAGGTATAAATGATGGGTTATGAACTAACAGGTATAAATGATGGGTTATGAACTAACAGGTATAAACGATGGGTTATGAACTGACAGGTATAAATGATGGGTTATGAACTAACAGGTATAAATGATGGGTTATGAACTAACAGGTATAAATGATGGGTTATGAACTAACAGGTATAAATGATAGGTTATGAACTAACAGGTATAAATGATAGGTTATGAACTAACAGGTATAAATGATGGGTTATGAACTAAAAGGTATAAATGATGGGTTATGAAGTAACAGGTATAAATGATGGGTTATGAATTAACAGGTATAAATGATGGGTTATGAACTAACAGGTATAAATGATGGGTTATGAACTAACAGGTATAAACGATGGGTTATGAATTGACAGGTATAAATGATGGGTTATGAACTAACAGTTATAAATGATGGGTTATGAACTAATATACATAAATGATGGGTTATGAACTAACAGGTATAAATGATGGGTTATGAATTAACAGGTATAAATGATGGGTTATGAATTAACAGGTATAAATGATGGGTTATGAATTAACAGGTATAAAAGATGGGTGATGAACTAACAGGTATTAATGATGGGTTATGAACAGGTAAAAAATGATGGGTTATGAACTAACAGGTATAAATTATGGGTTATGAACTAACAGGTATAAATGATGGGTTATGAATTAACAGGTATAAATGATGGGTTATGAACTAACAGGAATAAATGATGGGTTATGGATTAACAGGTATAAAATATGGGTTATGAACTAACAGGAATAAATGATGGGTTATGAATTAACAGGTATAAATGATGGGTTATGAACTAACAGGTATAAATGATGGGTTATGAACTAATAGGTATAAATGATGGGATATGAATTGACAGGTATAAATGATGGGTTATGAACTAACAGTTATAAATGATGGGTTATGAACTAATAGATATAAATGATGGGTTATGTACTAACAGGTATAAATGATGGGTTATGAATTAACAGGTATAAATGATGGGTTATGAATTAACAGGTATAAATGATGGGTTATGAATTCACAGGTATAAAAGATGGGTTATGAATTAACAGGTATTAATGATGGGTTATGAACAGGTAAAAAATGATGGGTTATGAACTAACAGGTATAAATTATGGGTTATGAACTAACAGGTATAAATGATGGGTTATGAATTAACAGGTATAAATGATGGGTTATGAACTAACAGGAATAAATGATGGGTTATGGATTAACAGGTATAAAATATGGGTTATGAACTAACAGGAATAAATGATGGGTTATGAATTAACAGGTATAAATGATGGGTTATGAACTAATAGGTATAAATGATGGGTTATGAACTAACAGGTATAAATGATGGGTTATGAACTAACAGGAATAAATGATGGGTTATGAACTAAAAGGTATTAATGATGGGTTATGAATTAACAGGTATTAATGATGGGTTATGAACAGGTATAAATGATGGGTTATGAATTAACAGGTATAAATATGGGTTATGAACTAACAGGTATAAATTATGTGTTATGAACTAACAGGTATAAATGATGGGTTATGAACTAACATGAATAAATGATGGGTTATGAATTAACAGGTATAAATGATGGGTTATGAACTAACAGGAATAAATGATGGGTTATGAATTAACAGGTATAAATGATGGGTTATGAACTAACAGGTATAAACGATGGGTTATGAATTAACAGGTATAAAATATAGGTTATGAATTAACAGGTATAAATGATGGGTGATGAACAGGTATAAATGATGAGTAATGAACTAACAGGTATAAATGATGGGTTATGAACTAACAGTTATAAATGATGGGTTATGAACTAACAGGTATAAATGATGGATTATGAATTGACAGGTATAAATGATGGGTTATGAACTAACAGGTATAAATGATGGGTTATGAATTAACAGGTATAAATGATGGGTTATGAATTAACAGGTATAAATGATGGGTTATGAACTAACAGGTATAAATGATGGGTTATGAACTAACAGGTATAAACGATGGGTTATGAATTGACAGGTATAAATGATGGGTTATGAACTAACAGGTATAAATGATGGGTTATGAACTAACAGGTATAAATGATGGGTTATGAACTAACAGGTATAAATGATAGGTTATGAACTAACAGGTATAAATGATAGGTTATGAACTAACAGGTATAAATGATGGGTTATGAACTAAAAGGTATAAATGATGGGTTATGAACTAACAGGTATAAATGATGGGTTATGAACTAACAGGTATAAATGATGGGTTATGAACTAACAGGTATAAATGATGGGTTATGAACTAACAGGTATAAACGATGGGTTATGAATTGACAGGTATAAATGATGGGTTATGAACTAACAGTTATAAATGATGGGTTATGAACTAATATATATAAATGATGGGTTATGAACTAACAGGTATAAATGATGGGTTATGAATTAACAGGTATAAATGATGGGTTATGAATTAACAGGTATAAATGATGGGTTATGAATTAACAGGTATAAAAGATGGGTGATGAACTAACAGGTATTAATGATGGGTTATGAACAGGTAAAAAATGATGGGTTATGAACTAACAGGTATAAATTATGGGTTATGAACTAACAGGTATAAATGATGGGTTATGAATTAACAGGTATAAATGATGGGTTATGAACTAACAGGAATAAATGATGGGTTATGGATTAACAGGTATAAAATATGGGTTATGAACTAACAGGAATAAATGATGGGTTATGAATTAACAGGTATAAATGATGGGTTATGAACTAATAGGTATAAATGATGGGTTATGAACTAACAGGTATAAATGATGGGTTATGAACTAACAGGAATAAATGATGGGTTATGAACTAAAAGGTATTAATGATGGGTTATGAATTAACAGGTATTAATGATGGGTTATGAACAGGTATAAATGATGGGTTATGAATTAACAGGTATAAATATGGGTTATGAACTAACAGGTATAAATTATGTGTTATGAACTAACAGGTATAAATGATGGGTTATGAACTAACATGAATAAATGATGGGTTATGAATTAACAGGTATAAATGATGGGTTATGAACTAACAGGAATAAATGATGGGTTATGAATTAACAGGTATAAATGATGGGTTATGAACTAACAGGTATAAACGATGGGTTATGAATTAACAGGTATAAAATATAGGTTATGAACTAACAGGTATAAATGATGGGTTATGAACTAACAGGTATAAATGATGGACTAACAGGAATAAATGATGGGTTATGAACTAAAAGGTATAAATGATGGGTTCTGAATTAACAGGTATAAATGATGGGTTATGAATTAACAGGTATAAATGATGGGTTATGAATAGGTATAAATGATGGGTTATGAACAGGTATAAATGATGAGTAATGAACTAACAGGTATAAATGATGGGTTATGAACAGGTATGAATGATGAGTAATGAACTAACAGGTATAAATGATGGGTTATGAACTAACAGGTATAACTGATGGATTATGAATTGACAGGTATAAATGATGGGTTATGAATTGACAGGTATAAATGATGGGTTATGAACTAACAGTTATAAATGATGGGTTATGAACTAATAGATATAAATGATGGGTTATGTACTAACAGGTATAAATGATGAGTTATGAACTAACAGGTATAAATGATGGGTTATGAACTAACAGGTATAAATATGGGTTATGAACTAAAAGATATAAATTATGGGTTCATAACTGAGGGGGTGGTCTGTAACAGGCGGCAACAGTTAGAGACTTATTTCTGGAGAGATTAATTTTTTAATTAGAAGCTAGAACTGTTTGGGCATGGACCTGGAATGTATAATAGAAATTTGCAGTATCTCTGCAGTAGATTGCAACTCCTCCCCCTTTGGCAGTTCTGTCTTGACGGAAAATGTTGTAGATGGGGATGGAAATTTCAGAAAACGAGGCATAAAGCAATCACATAGGTTGTTTGTGAGAGCTAGCTAAGACAACAACAGGTAAAATGGCGATGAATGGGCTGAGAGGGTCCGTTAACGACACACTGAGTTCGAGCCAGGGGATGACAGAAAAACCAAATGGAGTACAGTGATTAATGAACAGTCCAGCAGGGATCAGCTATGTAGCCAAGTGATCATAGGGTCCAGTGAACAGCAGTATATGAACCAGGGAAGCCGTTAGGTAGTCATTACTACGCTAGCTGGGAGATGCGCCTGGCTCGGGGCTAACTGGTGCTAGCTTCGGGACAAGGGCGTCACCGATGTCTGGCAAAGGCCGGTTGAGGGCACATCGGTAGAAATTGTGTCGGCAGACCAGTCGTGATGGATCGGCGGGGCTCTGTGTCGACAAAGGGTCAAGGCCAATTGACAAGAGGTATTGTAGCTGGAGTATTTTTGCTTGCTAGCCGGGACATGCACCTGGCTCGAGGCTAACTGGTGTGAGCTTCGGGACAAGGGCGTTAGCCACTATAGCAAATCTGGTGCAAATGTCCAGAGCTTAAGGTAGGAATCCGGTGATGTTGTGGCTTCTAGTCGTGTTAGTGAAGAGTCTGGGAGTCATCAGCTGTGTAGCCGAGTGATCATAGGGTCCACTGAGCAGGCCAGGAGATGCGTCTGGCTCAAGGCTAGCTTCGGGGCTGGGCCACTCGGTGGCAGCTAGCTAGCTGCGATTATCTGGTGTAATGGTCCAGAGCTTACGGCAGGAATACGGTGACGTAGTGGAGAAAAACAGTCCGATATGCTCAGGTTTGATATCGCGCTGTGCAGACTGGCAAACTACCTGCCCTCCAGGACACCTACATCCCCCGATGTCACAGGAAGGCCATAAAGATCATCAAGAACAAAAACCACCCGAGCCACTGCCTGTTCACCCCGCTATCATCCAGAAGGCGAGGTCAGTACAGGTGCATCAAAGCAGGGACCCAGAGACTGAAAAACAGCTTCTATCTCAAGGCCATCACTGTTAAACAGCCACCACTAACATTGACTGGCTGCTGCCAAAATACTGACTCAACTCCAGCCACTTTAATAATGGAAATTGATGTAAAAAATTTATCACTAGCCACTTTAGACAATGCTACTTAATATAATGTTTACATACCCTACGTTACTCATCTCATATGTATATACTGTACTCTATCATCTACTGCATCTTTATGTAATACATGTATCACAAGCCACTTTAAACTATGCCACTTTGTTTACATACCCTACATTACTCATCTCATATGTATATTGTCATGTATTGTATTGTCATGTCTTGTCCCTGTGCTTTCTCTTCTCTTCGTTTCCCCCTGCTGGTCATATTAGGTTTCTTTCTCTCTCTCTATCCCTCTCTCTATCGTTCCGTTCCTGCTCCCAGCTGTTCCTCATTCTCCTAACGACCTTGTTTACTCTCTCACACCGGTCCCCTATTTTGCCCTCTGATTAGGTCTCTATTTCTCTCTCGGTTTCTGCCTCTGTCCTTGTCGGATTCTTGTTTGCTGTGCCCTTGTTCCGTCCTGTCGTGTTTTGCCTTTTCTTCAGATGCTGCGTGTGAGCAGGTGTCTCTGTCCGCTACGGCCCGCGCCTACCCGAAGGGACCTGCAGCCTGTTGCCGCTTGTCCTGCAATTCTCCTCAACAACTAGAGGATTTATGTTTTCCCTGTTTGGACATCTCCTGTAAAGATTGAGGATTATGTTTTCCGTGTTTGGACTTTAATAAACTCAGTTTCTGTTAAGTCGCTTTTGGGTCCTCACTCACCTGCATAACATATATACTGTACTCAATACCATCTACTGCATCTTACCTATGCCGTTCTGTACCATCACTCATTCATATATCTTTATGTACATATTCTTTATCCCTTTACACATGTGTGTATAAGGCAGTAGTTGTGGAATTGTTAGGTTAGATTACTCGTTGGTTATTACTGCATTGTCGGAACTAGAAGCACAAGCATTTCGCTAAACAAAATTTGATTTGATTTATATACAACACTCAAAGTAGTGAATATGGAGCATCTACAGCCTCAGTTACACCTGACACCTAAATGTGACTCCTGTCATCTGATCACTCCAAACTGCATTAGGTTCAGATCTACCAGGATGGGCCTTTGACAGTGGATGCAGTCAGAAATAAGCAAACTGGAGATTCCTTCAAAACAATTGCCTACAGTTAACGTGTAGGGCACTGCAGCGTTGGGTGACCAGGGTCATCAGGTGTGTGAAGGCTACCTGTGTCCTGCGTAACTTCATGAGGATGGACACGAGGACCAGAGGAGGAGTCTGCTGCTCTGCAGGATGTTTCAAGGATGGGCTCCAACAACGCAGCAAGAGGCAATCCGTGTGCAGGAGATCTTCACCTCCTACTTCTTCAACGAGTGTGCTGTTCCCTGTTAACACCATAGACTACACCATGCACAACCGAAGGCTCTTTTAAGAGCCATTCACATTGCAATAAGAGTATTCTTCCATTTACTTAGCTATGTCAACTGCAGTTATTCCATTCCCAGTTTCTCTCCCTTTGATTTCTACTTCTCAGGTAAGGGTGCTGTTTAGGTAAGGGTGTGATGTCTGTGCAAAAAATAAAACAGGCTATCTTAAATCACCCATATTGAAGAACATGTAGAACAATTAGACACCCTATAACCCACACACTCATGTATCAATCTGATTGTTGGATTGTGTTGTGCAGTAAGCAGGATCAGGTGTATAACTGTGGCTCCTTCCACCTTCAAAGAATAGGCAAGAGGGCCAACCATGGAGAATAGTAAGACACTTCATTATTTCTATAATAACGGACGCAGTTAAAGAACATTTTATTTTCAGACAAAAAGTTAAAGTGTATGAAGCATGAGTTTTTAACTCACCAGTGTAACAACACAGTGTGGTTAAAGACTTAGTAACTTCGTTTTTATTATGAACACAACTAATACAAAAAAATCTGAAATATACAAACAAGAGTACCTAACAAACAGCGGTATTACATATCAAGATTCATTTTCAATTTGTTAAGAACAAATTCTTATTTTCAATGACAGCTTAGGAACAGTGGGTTAACTGCCTGTTCAAGGGCAGAACAACAGATTTTGTACCTTGTCAGCTTGGGGATTTGAACTTGCAACCTTTTGGTTACTAGTCCAATGCTCTAACCACTAGGCTACCCTGCCACCCTCACTAGCTTTAAGCACCAGCTGTCAGAGCAGCTCACAGATTACTGCACCTGTACATAGCAAATGAATTTAGCCCAAACAACTACCTGTATTTATTTATTTATTTTGCTCCTTTTCACCCCATTATTTCTATTTCTACTTTGCACATTCTTCCACTGCAAACCTACCATTCCAGTGTTTTACTTGCTATATTGTATTTACTTCGCCACCATGGCCTTTTTTTTTGCCTTCACCTCCCTTATCTCACCTCACTTGCTCACATTGTATATATACTTATTTTTCTACTGTATTATTGACTGTATGTTTGTTACACTCCATGTGTAACTCTGTGTTGTTGTATGT
This sequence comes from Oncorhynchus gorbuscha, assembly GCF_021184085.1. Taxonomy (NCBI): domain Eukaryota; kingdom Metazoa; phylum Chordata; class Actinopteri; order Salmoniformes; family Salmonidae; genus Oncorhynchus; species Oncorhynchus gorbuscha. Next base: position 642,607 of record NW_025745273.1, on the reverse strand, counting down.
GTCGAACTGCTTTGCTTTATCTTGGCCAGGTCACAGTTGTAAATGAGAACGTGTTCTCAACTTGCCTACCTGGTTAAATAAAGGTGAAATAAATACATGAAATAGATCAGCAAAGGTGGCTTGCAAACAGTGGATAGTAAGTAGCCCACCTTTGGAATAACTATGTGTTGTTATAACTGTAGTATCCAGTATAACTGTAGTATCCTGAATAACTGTAGTATCCTGTATAGCTGGAGTATCCAGTATAACAAAACCCCACCAAGATGGCATAGCAGTCAGACGTCTTTTGTCCTTGTCTTGTCATGTCCCGTATATATATATATATATATATATATATATATATATATATATATATATATATGATTTATATATATTTATTTACAACTTTCTTCGCATACCTTTTTATATATATTTTTTATTTTCCATAAACTCATCTTCAAAACACTCTCCTGCAACCCGCCTCACCAATTTATATTTTTTTTAAAGAAAGTATTATTTACCTCAAATCTGTAATCCTCAATAGATGCTAACCAGAAGTGAGACAGAAGCTAGCCAGAAGCTAGCCTGAAGCTAATCAGAAGCTAGTTAGCTTCTTTACTGGCTAATCATTAGTATTCAGCTAACCACGGTTTGTGGTCATCAGCTATCCTTTAGCTCGAAAATCTATCGGCAGATTTGTAAGGCGCAGCTCGGACCGGAACATACCGGACCTATTTTTCTCTCCATGTCCCCGGATTTCAACCGCAAACTCATTTATACCTGGATCTCGCAGCTAGCTAGCTGCTATCCGTGTGACTATTGGCTTACGTCGATTCCGGAGCAAACATCAATTATTCCGGAGCTAGCCAGCTGAAGAGTTCCATCAGTCACTCCTGGGCTACAATCACCTATCCGGACCCGTTTTACTGCCAATGCGGAGCCCCACCGGGCCTTCACAACTGTACTACCGACGTTATCTGCCCGAGGGAGTTATCCGGCTGGCTCCTCAGTCGTGACGTTACCTGAACGCCCATCTGCGGTCCGTTAATCGTTAGCTGTCTATCTGATTAGACCTATCGGACAACATATATATATATATTTTCTTTTTTTTCTTGGGCCTCTATAACTATATCTATTGGGGTTTTTCTGCGAATTGGATTGATCCCCTCTACCACATGGAACCCCACTAATCCTACCAACGGAAACGCACGAGGTGGCTAAAAACAGACCTCCATCCTATGCTAGCTTGCTACCGATGACCCGGCTAGCTGTCTGAATCGCTGTGACCCCAACCAACCTCACTACTCACTGGACCCTTTTGATCACTCGACTAAGCATGCCTCTCCTTAATGTCAATATGCCTTGTCCATTGCTGTTCTGGTTAGTGTTTATTGGCTTATTTCACTGTAGAGCCTCTAGTCCTGCTCACTATACCTTATCCAACCTATTAGTTCCACCACCCACACATGCGATGACATCTCCTGGTTTCAATTATGTTTCTAGAGACAATATCTCTCATCATCACTCAATAGCTAGGTTTACCTCCACTGTATTCACATCCTACCATACCTTTGTCTGTACATTATACCGTGAAGCTATTTTATTGCCCCCAGAAACCTCCTTTTACTCTCTGTTCCAGACTTTCTAGACGACCAATTCTTCTTGCTTTTAGCCGTACCCTTATCCTACTCCTCCTCTGTCCCTCTGGTGATGTAGAAGTGAATCCAGGGCCTGCAGTGCCAAGCTCCACCCCTATTCCCCAGGCGCTCTCTTTTGATGACTTCTGTAACCGTAATAGCCTTGGTTTCATGCATGTTAACATTAGAAGCCTCCTCCCTAAGTTTGTTTTATTCACTGCTTTACCACTCTGCCAACCTGGATGTTCAAGCTGTGTCTGAATCCTGGCTTAGGAAGACCACCAAAAATTCTGAAATTTTCATCCCAAACTACAACATTTTCAGACAAGATAGAACTGCCTAAGGGGGCGGTGTTGCAATCTACTGCAGAGATAGCCTGCAGAGTTCTGTCCTACTATCCAGGTCTGTACCCAAACAATTTGAACTTTTAATAATCCACCTCTCTAAAAACAAGTATCTCACCGTTGCCACCTGCTATAGACCACCCTCTGCCCCCAGCTGTGCTCTGGACACCATATGTGAACTGATTGCCCCCCATCTATCTTCAGAGCTCGTGCTGCTAGGCGACCTAAACTGGAACATGCTTAACACCCCAGCCATCCTACAATCTAAGCTTGATGCCCTAAATCTCACACAAATTATCAATGAACCTACCAGGTACCTCCCCAAAGCCTTAAACACGGGCACCCTCATAGATATCATCCTAACCAACTTGCCCTCTAAATACACCTCTGCTGTCTTACACCAAGATCTCAGAGATCACTGCCTCATTGCCTATATCCGTAATGGGTCAGCGGTCAAACGACCTCCACTCATCACTGCAAAACGCTCCCTGAAACACTTCAGCGAGCAGGCCTTTCTAATTGACCTGGCCGGGGTATCCTGGAAGGATATTGATCTCATCCCGTCAGTAGAGGATGCCTGGTTATTTCTTTTAAATGCCTTCCTAACCATCTTAAATAAGCATGCCCCATTCAAGAAATTTAGAACCAGGAACAGATATAGCCCTCGGTTCTCCCCAGACCTGACTGCCCTTAACCAACACAAAAACATTAGCACCGTGATATGCAGCTGTTCAGGGAAGCTAGAAACCATTATACACAGGCAGTTAGAAAAGCCAAGGCTAGCTTTTTAGCAACACTAACTCAAAAAAGTTCTGGGACACTGTAAAGTCCATGGAGAATAAGAACACCTCCTCCCAGCTGCCCACTGCACTGAAGATAGGAAATACTGTCACCACTGATAAATCCACTATAATTGAAAATTTCAAGAAGTATTTTTCTACGGCTGGCCATGCTTTCCACCTGGCTACTCCTACCCCGGTCAACAGCACTGCACCTCCCACAGCAACTCGCCCAAGCCTTCCCCATTTCTCCTTCTCCCAAATCCAGCCAGTTGATGTTCTGAAAGAGCTGCAAAATCTGGACCCCTACAAATCAGCCGGGCTAGACAATCTGGACAATCTGGATAATTCAAAAATGATCTGCCGAAATTGTTGCCACCCCTATTACTAGCCTGTTCAACCTCTCTTTTGTGTCGTCTGAGATTCCCAAAGATTGGAAAGCAGCTGCGGTCATCCCCCTCTTCAAAGGGGGGGACACTCTTCACCCAAACTGCTACAGACCTATATCTATCCTACCATGCCTTTCTAAGGTCTTCGAAAGCCAAGTCAACAAACAGATTACCGACCATTTCGAATCTCACCATACCTTCTCTGCTATGCAATCTGGTTTCAGAGCTGGTCATGGGTGCACCTCAACCATGCTCAAGGTCCTAAACGATATCTTAACCCGCATCGATAAGACACATTACTGTGCAGCCCTATTCATGGATCTGGCCAAGGCTTCCGACTCTGTCAATCACCACATCCTCATCGGTAGACTCGACAGCCTTGGTTTCTCAAATGATTGCCTCGCCTGGTTCACCAACCACTTCTCTGATAGAGTTCAGTGTGTCAAATTGGAGGGTCTGCTGTCTGGACCTCTGGCAGTCTCTATGGGGGTGCCACAGGGTTCAATTCTTGGACCGACTCTCTTCACTGTATACATAAATGATGTCGCTCTTGCTGCTGGTGAGTCTCTGATCCACCTCTACACAGACAACACCATTCTGTATACTTCTGGCCCTTCTTTGGACAATGTGTTAACAACCCTCCAGGCAAGCTTCAATGCCATTCAACTCTCCTTCCGTGGCCTCCAATTGCTCTTAAATACAAGTAAAACTAAATGCATGCTCTTCAACCGATCGCTGCCTGCACCTGCCCGCCTGTCCAACATCACTACTCTGGATGGCTCTGACTTAGAATACGTGGACAACTACAAATACCTAGGTGTCTGGTTAGACTGTCAACTCTCCTTCCAGACCCACATCAAACATCTCCAATCCAAAGTTAAATCTAGAATTGGCTTCCTATTTCGCAACAAAGCATCCTTCACTCATGCTGCCAAACATACCCTTGTAAAACTGACCATCCTACCAATCCTCGACTTCGGCGATGTCATTTACAAAATAGCCTCCAATACCCTACACAACATATTGGATGCAGTTTTGTCACTAAAGCACCATATACTACCCACCATTGCGACCTGTACGCTCTCGTTGGCTGGCCCTCGCTTCATACTCATCGCCAAACCCACTGGCTCCATGTCATCTACAAGACCCTGCTAGAAATAAAATAAAAATAACTGTAGTGTCCAGTATAATGGCATATATATATATATATATATATATATATATATAACTGTAGTATCCTGTATAGTATCCTGTAGTATCCTGTATAACTGTAGTATCCAGTATAACTGTAGTATCCTGTATAACTGTAGTATCCAGTATAACTGTAGTATCCTGTATAACTGTAGTATCCAGTATAACTGTAGTATCCTGTATAACTATGTATAGTTATAACTGTAGTATCCAGTATAACTGTAGTGTCCAGTATAACTGTAATATCCTGTATAATTGTAGTATCCTGTATAGTTATAACTGCAGTATCCAGTATAATTGTAGTATCCTGTATAACTGTAGTATCCTGTATAACTGTAGTACCCTGTATAGCTGTAGTATCCAGTATAACTGTAGTATCATGTATAACTGTAGTTTCCTGTATAACTGTAGTATCCTGTATAACTGTAGTATCCTGTATAACTGTAGTTTCCTGTATAACTGTAGTATCCTGAATAACTGTAGTATCCTGTATAACGCACACTGACTGGAGTGGAAACGCAGTTGATGATCATATTTTATTTTCAGACAGAGATGATTTTAAAATGGCTTTAATTAAATAATAATTAAGAAATGTGTTGACTGATTAGTGCGAATATTTCTTTTTTTACTACAGCACATTTAAGGCAGTTTAATTAAGTCAAACTAAATCTAAATAAGTAGCCAGCTACTATCTCAAAACATAAAATATATTTAGATTTGTTTAACTCGTTTTTGGTTACTACATTATTCCATATGTGTTATTTCATAGTTTTGATGTCTTCGCTATTATTTTAGAATGAAGAAAATAGTCAAAATAAAACCCTTGAATGTGTGTCCAAACTTTTGACTGATACTGTATGTAAATGTAATATTTCAGTTGTTGTTTTTGTTACATTTGTAAACATTTCTAAAAACATGATTTTGCTTTGTCATTATGGGGTATTGTGTGTAGATTGATGAGGAAAAACATATATTTAATCCATTTTAGAATAACGTAACAAAATGTGTAAAAAGTGAAGGGGTCTGAATACTTTCCAAATGCACTGTATATATAGGGGCAGTACTTAGTGACATCACTTCCTGAAACAGGAGGTACAAATATATAACACAGGTTCACAATATCAACATTCAATGTATCAAAATATATGACCAAGCTGGAAGTGTAAACGCCAGCCCAGCCACAATCCTAGAGTTTCACTGATGATCAACCTCCTCCTTCACATCTGACTACAGTGATCAATCCAGTGTGTCTTCTTTTTTGGGGAATCCCGATGGACGACGTCATCCAATAGGCCGTCAACACCACCACTGCCCACAAGTTAATTGTCATTCAGGTTATCAATATGAAGAACATTAGCAATATGTCCTGTCCGGTAACTTGTCTCATTTAATGGATTTAAATTGGCAGGTGTATAAAAAAAAACTCTGTTGATTTCAAACAGGAAAAACTTTTGGAAGTCTTGAACTGTATCAAAGTCTGTGGCCTGTGATGTTGGGACAAATGATAGTCCCTTATTATACAAGAGACATAATTCACAAATTCTACAGCACAACGAGTCATGTCTTAAGTGTAAAACTAACAATGACTCAATAATCCTTCTGGGAATGTTACGACGTCATAAAGTTATGGGAGGAGTTAGAAAGTTGGCTGTCAGATGTACAGTTATACAATGTAAAATGACTTTTAATCCGTCTGTCTGTATATTTCAAAACATGACAAATGAGGATGCAGTGAGACACCTGATGGTTGGATGATACTGTAATGACCTGACTAGATCATAAATGAACAATTGTCCAGACAGAGGCTTGAGTTTGCGAATTGACGGTTTATTAAACCAACTTTACACAGGCTACTGTTTGGGCCGTAGCACACGCCAAATAGATGACAGATAACCCACAAGCCAATCGTGACCTTCTCCTGTGAAGCCCAGACGTAAGAGAGAGAGAACAAAGGCTGAACCTGGTCTTAACTTCCAATGCTCCACCCCCCTGCCCAACCCCCCTCCACGCCACTCCGCCAACCACCAGGATGCCCGGCATCAGAACATTCCAGGCATTCCCGTGATTGGCAGATAGCAGGTTGATTGACATGTCGGACCCCGCGAACACCGGGTACTAGTCAGTACAACACAACCACCTCCTAGCCTAACACATAACACACAGCTGTCTGTGCGGGTCGCTACACAGCCCCCCCACCACAAAGTCCCTCGTCCCCGAGGGAACAAACAAAGTCTCTGAAGCGACCCGGAGGTCTCCTTTGCCTGCGTGGCCGTGATGGTCGCAGAGTGCCCCTCTGGGAACCAGGGGATGAAGGCAGGGATATGGGGGACAAGGAAGCGGGAACGGGTAATTACAGTCCGTGGCTCTGGGGAACCACGCGGTGAAACAGGGGGGGAGACAGGGGGAGTGGGCTGTCTGGAGCCTTGTCTGCGGCACCTGAGGGTGGGTGCCTGGAGAATGTCATTGCCAGAGAGGGGAATTGTGGGGGTTCCTGGGGTTTGGGGAGAAGAGGCCCCTCTGTATGGTGCTAACCTGTCCCGGTGCAGTGCCACCTTTCTCCCCCTGGGAGGAAGCTGCACCCGGTACACAACCTCCCCTACCCTCTCCAGGACACTGCAGGGTCCCACCCAGTGACTGTCCAACTTGGGGCATCTGCCTTTTTTCCTTAGGGGGCTGTAGACCCAGACCAGCTCCCCAGCCACAAAGTGCCTTCCCCGGGTGTGCACGTCATAGTTCCTTTTCTGCCTCACACCTGCATTCACCAGCTGCTCTCTGGCGAAGGTGTGGGCTGTCTCCAGGCGGTCCTGGAGTCTCCGGGCATACTCCGGCCCCGGAGGAACATGAGGGCTATCCAGGGGCCGACCAAACGCCATCTCCGCAGGGGTGCGGATCTCTCTCCCCAGCATGAGGAGGGCAGGCGTGCAGGAGGTGGAGTCTTGGACAGCGGAGCGGCATGCCATGAGGACCATAGGCAGGTGCTTGTCCCAGTCACGCTGGTGTTTGGAAGAGACGATGGCCAGCTGCTGTCCAAGCGTTTTGTTGAAGCGCTCTACAAGGCCATCACTTTGAGGATGGAGAGGAGTAGTGCGGGTCTTGTGCATACCCAGCCTCTCACACATGGTGGCGAACACACGGGACTCAAAGTTTCTGCCTTGGTCGCTGTGGATGGACTCTGCAGCTCCAAACCTGCTGAACATCCCCGCTGTCAGGGCGTGGTCTCTGCCTCCTGGTCAGGCAGAGCATAGGCCTCGGGCCATTTTGTGAAATAGTCCATGGCCGTGAGCACCCAGCGGTTTCCACTGTCTGTGGTGGGGAACGGCCCAACTACATCCACTCCCACCCTCTCCATGGGAGCCCCCACTGGGAGCTGAGCATGAGAGCGGCCTGGGGGGCCCTTTCTCGCTGTGCAGTTGTCACAGCGGCGACAAAAGTCCTCCACATCCCTCTTGTGCTGCCCCCAGTAGAAGCCCTGACGGAGACGGCGCAGTGTTTTTGTGACCCCAAAGTGTCCAGTCCCCACCCCCCCATGAGTACTCTGGAGCGCAGCCTCCCGCAATGCTTTTGGGACCACCACCTGCCACCTCTCCTCTCCCGTAGCTGACTCCTTCCATGCCCGCTGTAGCACGCCATCAGCCAGCCGCAGTCTCTCAAACTTCGACCACAACCCTTTGGTCGCGAGTGAGAGCGCTGTCACCTCTTCCCATGGTGGCCTCACCTGCGCCTCTACCCACTGTAGCACTGGCTGTAGGTCTGTGTCCCGTCCCTGCTGCTGCCGCCATTCAGCCACGTCGACAGTCTGCAGCTCACAGCAGACAGGCCCGCTCGCCCGACACACTGTGGCACAGACACCCTCCTCTGCCCGCAGCTCTCTCTCCCGTCCCTCTCTCCGTTCACAGTGGCGGCAGCTGTCTGCAGTACAGGGCCGACGGGACATGGCGTCGGCGTTGGAGTGGCGTGCCCCTGCCCTGTGCACCACCGTGAAGTCATACGGCTGAAGCTCCTCCAACCAGCGTGCCACCTGCCCCTCTGGCTCTCTGAAAGACATGAGCCACTGGAGAGCAGAGTGGTCAGTCCTTACAGTAAAGGGCAGACCACCCAGGTAGTACTTGAAGTGTTTGACGGCAGCCACAACAGCCAAGAGCCCCCGCCGGGTGACACAGTAGCGGCGCTCATGTTTGTCAAATGTTTTGCTGAAGTACGCCACCACTCTCTCCCCCTCTGGCCCCACCTGGGCCAGCACCCCACCCATGCCCACATTGCTCGCGTCTGTGTCCAGGATAAAGGGCAAGGTGAGGTCAGGGGGGGCGAGCACGGGGGCCTCGATCAGTGCACGTTTGAGGGTGTTGAACGCCTCCTCACACTCCACTGTCCAAGTGAAAGCCTTGTCCTTCGGCAGCAGGCGGTTCAGTGGAGCAGCAACGCTTGAGAAGCCCCGTACAAACCTCCTGTAGTACGAGGCCAGGCCCAGGAAGCTCTTCAGCTGACACTGGTCGGTGGGGGTGGGCCAGTCTCTGACAGCACCTACCTTGTCCTCCATGGTGCCGATCCCCTCCTTCCCCACTCGGTGGCCCAAGAAGGACACCTCTCTCCTCATGAAGTGGCACTTCTCAGGGTGGAGCTTCAGACTTGCGGCAGCCACCCTCTCCAGCACATGCCGTAGCGCCCCCAGGGCTGACTGGAAGGAGCTGCCATGGGCCAGGATGTCATCGAGGTATACCAGACACTGCTGTCGGGGGATGCCATCCAGCACCCTGTCCATCAAACGCTCAAAAGTAGCTGGAGCGTTGCACAGGCCAAAGCACAGGACCTTGAACTGCCAGTGTCCTCTGTTATAGTGGAGAACGCAGTTTTGGCTCTGGCCTCTGGGGAGAGGGGCACCTGCCAGTAGCCACTGCGGAGGTCTAGTGAGGAGAACCAGGAGGACCCCCTAACCAGGTCCAGCGACTCATCAATACGTGGTATGGGGTATGAGTCCTTCCTGGTTACCTCATTCAGCCGCCTGTAGTCCGCACAGAACCTCAGCTTGCCCCCCCTTCTTCGGAACCATGACGACTGGCGCCGCCCAGGGGCTGTCTGAGGGCTCAATGAAGTCTGCCCGCTGCATCTCCAACACAGCCTTGTCTGCCGCCTCCTGGCGTGCCAGCGGGATACGGCGGGGACGCATCTTGATGGGTCGAGCATCACCTGTGTCGATCTCATGCTGCACCAGATGAGTCTGACCCACCTCTTCCTCACTCAACGCAAAGCTGTCTCTGAATTCAAACAGCAACTGCCACAACCGTTCCTGCTGCTCGGGGTCAAGACCAACACAGTTCCTCCCCCATATCTCCCTCACTGCAGACAGTGTCCTCTCCTCTCCCATCTGGGGTAGCTGGGCTGGGGGGGTGCGGCCCGGGCTCACAGAGGGCTGTGTCATGGAGGTAGCTGGGGGAATGTAACACACCGCCGTAGGTGACAGGGGGACTGGGGAAAAGTCACACACAGCTGTGGGGGAGGGGGCACAGCCATGAGTCTCTGCTGCTTTAACTGTTGGAGTAAAGGGTTTGTTGGGTTGAGTGAATGTGACATTAGGGGGGGCCATGGTGACTTCCGTTCCTCCCTGGAAGCTCAGTGTGCCCCTATTTAGGTCTAACTGGCAGCCTGTGCTCCTAAGAAAGTCCAACCCAGGATACAAGGGTCCTGCACAGCTACCACCCACACAGGATGACGCACAGTCCTGCCCCCTACTGTCAGAGTCATTATTCCCTTCCCTTTCATGGGTGCCAGCTCACCTGTGACTGTGCGGAGCTGCACAGTTGTAGGCTCACACTGAGTCCAACCTGGCACAATATCTGGCCTCACCAGGGTTACTGTGGACCCCGTGTCCACCAGGGCGGAGCAGGGCACCCCCTCCACAGTGGCAGGGACATGACAAAAGTCCCCAACACAGGTCCGGCCCACCACAACAACAGGCTCCATCCGCTTGCCCTCGTCTGCTTCTGGGGGGAAGTGGAGCCTTGCTTCCCCCGTCTGTGCCGGTGGGCTCCTCCTGAAGATGATGGTGGTTGGGATAGAAAGCCAGGGGTCCGCACTACCCGGTCTATGCGGACCCCGAGCCGTTTCCCTGAGCTCTGGGGGACATGGGGCAATCTCGGCGCAGATGGCCTGGCTGGCCACAACCCCAGCAGACCCTGGGACCAGGGCTTGTGTTTCGTGCCGCCTGTAGCGACACAGCCCGAATGAGTTTTGTCATTTCGGCCACCCAAGCAGGCTTTTCCGGCTCCGGGCTGCTCTGCCCCCCAGCTCGCACAGAGGGTGTGTCTCCCTGCACCCCCACCAAAGCCCCAGCTGAAGCCCCAGACCACACCAGCTCCCTCTCCAAAGCCATCTCCAAGACTGTCTGCAATGACTCAGGATGAGCCAGCTGGGTCTGTATGCGCAGCTCCGTAGGAGAGAGCGCCTGTATGAACTGGTCCCGTGCTAGCTCGCTCTGCACGGAGGGGGGCATGTGAGCATATGCCCGCCGAGAGAGGCTCTCAATGTCATTAGCTAGCACCCGTAGAGGCTCTCCAGGCTGCCTGCGTCTATTACTCAGTTTGGAGCGCAGTAGCCCGGGCTGTACACACTGTCCATAGCGCCTCAAATCAAATCAAATTTTATTTGTCACATACACATGGTTAGCAGATGTTAATGCGAGTGTAGCGAAATGCTCAGTGCTCCCACTAAAGCACCATAATCATGCCTGTCCTCGGGGCTAATCAATATCAAACAGGCCAGAGATTCATCCGTGAAGCATAAAGCCAACTGCAGTGCCCTTTCTTCATCCGACCACCCCCTAAAATGAGCTAACAGTTCAAACTGAGCATGAAAAGCTTCCCAATCCGCCTTACCGGAATACTTCGGGGTCTTAACAGATACAGACGCAGCCGGGAACTGGGCGCCGCCATGTTTGTTTACATCCTGAGCCCCAGATTCCTCGTCACGCCGCGTCGACGTCGCCACTTCAGTCCGCCCACCAGAATCCGCGCGAAATACAGTCGACGAAGCACTCATGCCCGCTTCAGCCGCCATCGCTCTAACGTCCTCCCTCAAGCGGCCTCTGCGCTCCGACGCCCTGGCGATCTCCTCAGACAGAACCCCCGACGTCCATTCACACGCACCTCCTTGGCCATAATTGTCCCCTACCTCCACCTTCACTTTCGGATTCCCTCGAAGCATTTTCAATCCCCGTTCTCACCTACGGTAGCTAGCCACATAAGTCAGCTAGCTAGCTGGCTAACTTGTATCAACGTTTTTACTTCTGACACCAATTGTCCAGACAGAGGCTTGAGTTTGCGAATTGACGGTTTATTAAACCAACTTTACACAGGCTACTGTTTGGGCCGTAGCACACGCCAAATACATGACAGATAACCCACAAGCCAATCGTGACCTTCTCTTGTGAAGCCCAGACGTAAGAGAGAGAGAACAAAGGCTGAACCTGGTCTTAACTTCCAATGCTCCACCCCCCTGCCCAAACCCCCTCCACGCCACTCCGCCAACCACCAGGATGCCCGGCATCAGAACATTCCAGGCATTCCCGTGATTGGCAGATAGCAGGTTGATTGACATGTCGGACCCCACGAACACCGGGTACTGGTCAGTACAACACAACCACCTCCTAGCCTAACACATAACACACAGCTGTCTGTGCGGGTCGCTACAATACTTTTCTAATCAGTCATCTTAAATATTATACTTAATTAAAACCTGGAAATCAAATCATAATTCAGAAGAATGCCAAAGTCAGGTGTGAAGTAATATGGAGGACCAGCCTATTCCCTATGATGTAAACAACAACAGAAATAACTTCAAATTAAACCAATCGTTTCCACTCATGACTTGAGTGATTGAAATAAACCAACGTTTTGGAAATACATAACGCCATCTGACCAAATATCAAAGAATGTTAGCTATATGCAGTTATCTTAGCCAGAGACATACAGAATGATGGCAGGGAAAATCCCCAAAATCCAAAATATAAAGATTACAGGTGTCAGTCAGCTAGCGCGCTAGCAGTAAACCAAGGTTGTAAAAGTTACAAAACTCCCAGTCTTCTTCACAGAGAACATGCTGAAAAGTAGTGATGGGGAAACAAAACTTCCTGAAGCATTGATGCTTTCCAGCCAATTGTGTCAAAAATAGGTTCATTACTCAAGGCTTTGAGCGAAACAGAATTTTGAACAGCCACATTATTATAGATGACGTCCTACACCGTAGCAGCGTAGCCTTTATGTCTTCTACTAAATCACTGGCCTTGATCAAGAACATCAAATCCATGCTGCATTGTGGGTAAATTGACTGACTGACTGACTGATTTATAAATAATAATGAGTAGTTATTTATGATGTATAGTGATTTGTAGATCAGTCAGTTGGCAATCGCCTGCAGTGTTGAACAAGCCCAATACCAAACCAATCAGGCTGTTCGATGAAATGATGCTTCAGACGCCATTGATCACGTGCTGCTAATAAAGTCATACAGGCGTCAGCACACTGCTTTGAATGATTGTTTAGTGATTTGGACGCATGGCTCGTAGCTCCGGTATCAAACGTAACATCCATATCGAAAAGTTGACAGAATATAAAGGAGCAAGCTGGTTGATTTTCTCTTTTGATTTGAGCCCACAGCAAGAAGGCACCAGAGCCTACCGTGCTAACGGGTTCCCACTAGATAACACAATCACACAGTTCATGAAAAACATGAGGTGAAGCTTGAGCTAGATATCAACCTAGCATGACCTTCCTAGATATCGAGCTAGTTCCTAGTCCCTTCCCTCAAGTCAGTGAGTCAACACAGGAAGGAGCAATGGATGGATAGTTCATTTATTTCCAAAGCTGCAATGATGGGACACACACAGTATGGATGAATGATCAGTAGTGACGGGATATAAATAGCACTCCCACAGCAATTCTACATAAATCTGACCTATAAATATACTAACAAAAAAAACAGTTGAAAAGTCTATCAAAGTTATTGTGATCCTATGGTGGATTTAACAATTCCTACTAATTTCTAATTTACTACAATAAAAATAAATATATTATTTCCATGTGTCTCATATTCACTACATCAGAATAAACTGTCATCCATTTTAGTATCAAAAATTATCAAATGAACCTGAAAGATTACTCAATGTCTCCCTCTGGTGGCGAAAAGGCATACATATAAGAAGTATAATTCACCAAAACTAACAATACCGGGCTAATAAACTCGCTGGTGTTCATGAGTTTATAAAACATATACTTTATACATTTGTCATAAATTGCCTGCATTGATGAGACACACAGTGTGGATGAATGATCAGTAGATGACAGAATAAAAATCGCAAACCTAAAGAAGATGCAATTTTCAGTTTGCTACCAAATTGAAAGAGGGAACCTTGGCATAAAACCCACATGGAAAACTGAGATTCGGCAAATACCATACAAAGAGAGGCTTATTTGACACCAAACCAACAACAGTAGTTACTAAAACACAAATTGCTCATGTATGATTTAAAACGTGGATTTTATGATGTAATGTCAACTTTATACATTTCTATCCCAGGCCCACTCAATTTTCAAATTCTCAAAAAATCTGCTGTAGATTTTCAGATTCCCATACCTTCATCACTGAGTGTATTACACCGAGTGTAATGCAAACACACGAGCAGCGCAGCAGTGTAAGGTACGGTATCTCAGTGCTACAGGCGTCACTACAGACCCTGGTTCAAATCCAGGCTGTATCATAACAAGCCGTGATTTGGAGTCGCAAAGGGCAGCTCCCAATTGGCCCAGCATATCGTCTAGGTTAGCGTTTGGCAGAGGCAGGCCGTAAATGTAAATAATAATTTGTTCTTAACTGACTTGCCTAGTTAAATATATTTAAAAAATGTAACTTCATTACACCGTTACACTGGAATACAAACTCAGTAGCACAGAGTTTATCATCCATATGACGTGAAGAAATACTGCATTGTGGGTAGTATGGAAGAGTTCACAAAAAAAAGTGAATAAATATGTAATAACGAAAAAGCATAACTGTTTGTACTTATAGGTAACCATATCGTGTCTACAACTAGCTTGCTAAGTCTTTAACCACAATGTATTGTTACACTGGTGAGTAAAAACTCATGCTCCCTACACTTTAACTTGTTGTCTGATGATAAAATATACATTTTACTCATCTGCGTTACCCACTCCAGTCAACAGATGGTGGTTTGGGAATTTAAGGTTATGCTGTTGGCGTGACGTATAATCTAGTGGACGGAACGCTCCTTTCAACATCAGCAACAACAGTTAGTCAGACACCTGGGTAGCTTGCTAGACAAAATAGCCCAACCAATATTGCTCTTTAGACGCTTTAGTGTATTTTAGCCACTGTGTTTTAAACCCACTCCTGTCGTCTAGTTAGTTATCCGATTTCATTTCATATTTATAGTATTGTTATTAGTCAGCTTGCGGTCTGGTTAAGTTTGCATTAGCCTAGATAACATCCTCGACCATGCGTTCACTAAGCTACTCTCCTGATGAAGAGGAGGAAGATATCACAGTAAAAGGAGAGGAGGAAGAGAAAGAGGGTCTGTGGCTGAACATTTTCGTGAAAGAGGAGAATGGAGAGAAGGATGTTACAATACAAAAACAAGTAGAGGGTGAGGCTGTTACAGTGAAAGAAGAAGAGAAAGACGTTTCAGTGAAAGAAGAGGGAGACGCGTTCAGAGTGAAAGAGGAGGAGGATGTTACAGTAAAAGGGGAGGAGGATGTTACAGTAAAAGGGGAGGATGAAGCAGTTTATAGAGTGAAAGAGGAGGGGGAGATGACTGTTACATCGGAAGAGGATGAGGAAACTGGATATCTCGGCCCAGTTTCCCAAACGCATCTTAAGGCATCCAATGGTTCTAACAATGAATTTAGCCATACAATGGTTTTGAGAAACCGTTCCCGGATTAACACTAGTAAGTACTGTCTAAAAACAGAGGCACAAACACTCTGCAGTTGTTGAATTGATGTTTGGTGTTAAGGCGGAAATCTGCAATTGCTAAATCCATATTTTGACTTTTAAATTATTTATTTTTAGCCATTGATTCTTGAAGAATATAACACATGTCTCATAAGCTTAGTTCAACTGTTGTACCCCATCAGAACCCCAAATAATATTTTTTTTACAATAATGTTTAGAAACAATGTAAATCAACACTGTATAGCCTCAACTTGGTTAAAACTATAATGTTGATATGGATGGTCAGTCCTTGCATCCATAGGTCTGTCTATGAATTTGAGAGTAGTTACATTTCTCCAACCCTATAATCATTGTATTACCAAAACAGTGGTGGAATGACAGATTTGTTATTGTTTGATCTGCAGATTGCTGGGTTGTGTGGGTTTTTTAAACAAACAAAATGGCTGCCCAGAGACTTCGTTTGGTAAACAGTTGAGGGTTGGGGGAAGGAGAAGTGTAACCACTCTCAAATTCATAGAGAACGATATTGTAGCCACCGTAACCCAACAACTAGCGACATCGTCAAGAAGTAAAGACATCTTGGCGTAACAGTTATAAGGTGTTGGCTTGACGGTTGCTGGACCCAGGTTTGAGTTCAGCTCAGGGCTACCCCCAGAATTCACTACACTATGAATACAAGGACTGGCCATAGGTAACTTTTTAAAGGTAACTTTTATTGCCATTGCCAACTATGTAAAAAAAAATAGCCTACATAAAGCCAACACATGCAAACATGACATTCTGCAGGTAGAAAATATCCTGATAAAAATAAATATCCTAGAAATCACATTGGCTGCACATGGCCTGTCTACAACCAACTTGAAACATTGTATCAACTATCAACTGGGTCAGGAAACTCTGGTAGCAAGCTTGCAACATTGTATACAATATGCTCAGTTTCCTGCCCTCAGACTTTGTTTACTTGCTGTTTGGAGGTGAAGACAAATTACTTTGAGAAGCTCCCCAACTCATTATTGGTGGTGCATTAGGACAATCTGAAATAATCAGGCATCCCCAAATGGGCACATTTATAGGCCTACATTTGTGTGCATGCCAGGTAGACTAGTCCTACTACAAAATGCGTAATCGGGTGTGCGTCCTTACTCAACATTGACAGGAGTGTTTCAAACAAAAGACAATGAATAAATTGACAAAACTGATGCATCTTGCGGGGTAAGGTCTGGGTGGTCTGTCAGGGGCCGTTTCATTTAGTATCCGTTTGGGTCGGTTGGGGGATGATTGTATTTCCCCATAGTATGTTGTACCGAAGTTGACCGACTGAAAGGGAGTGTAACTTTGATTATAATTACTCTTCCCTTAAGGAGGGAATCGAGGTTCAACACCTGTTTGTCCCCTCCCTTTCCTGGGTTGGTGAAGAGCGGTATTACATTTTAAGGAATAAATCCGAGCCTCACTCATCACCTGTGGACGGTGGTGCTTCCAGCGAGCCGTGGATTTAATAGTATGTTGTACCTAGTTTCCCTCCTTCAGGGAACAGTAGTTATAGTCATAACATGATGATTTGATAGTATGTTGTACCTAGTTTCCCTCCATCAGGGAACAGTAGTTATAGTCATAACGTTATGCTTGTCATATGATGAACTTCAACTTAAATACTGGATCTTGCTGTCGGACAGTTTTTTTGTATTCTGAAATGCACTCAAACTATGTATCATTTAGTGGCTCCTGATGTAATGCTGGGGAAACAGTTTTCATGGGCACAGAAATACTAAATAATTTCAGAGTTTGCTGAATCCAATGGTTTTTAACAGAGTCATCTTGTAATCCAAGATGGCGTAGCATTAAGACGCGTTTGTTATAAATGGAATGTATTTTTAGTCTATTTTTGTATATATTTCACTCTTAACATTTTAAAATTAAATATACCATCCGGCAACACGCCTCACCCATTATGAAACATATCTGCTATTTATTTATTTAGACCTTATAGCTAGAACCTCCATCAGCAGCTAGCCATTAGAAGCTAACCAGCTAATTAGCTACAAGCTATTTAGTCATTATTATCCACTGCTAGTGGCCTTTACCTTTTTAGCTCAGACACCAGCCGCTTTTAGCCTGGATAATACCTGCCAGTCTGCACAGCGCGATATCAACCCTGAGCATATCGGACTGTTTTTCTCCACTAAATCGCTGTGTTCCTGCCGTAAGCTCTGGACCATTACACCGGATAATCGCAGCTAGCTAGCTGCAAACGAGTTGCCCAGCCCCGAAGCTAGCCTTGAGCCAGGCCCATCTCCCGGCCTGCTCAGTGGACCCTATAATCACTCGGCTACACAGCTGATGCCTCCCAGACCTCACTAAGACGCCTAGAAGCCACTTACAACACCGGATTCCTGCCGTAAGCTCTGGATATTTGCACCGGATTGGCTATAGGGGCTAACACCCTTGTCCCGTAGCTAGCACCAGTTAGCCTCAAGCCAGGTGCATGTCCCGGCTAGCAAACAAAATGACTCCAACTACAATACCTCTTTTGCCAATTGGCCTGGACCCTTTGTCGACACGGAGCACCGCAGATCCATCACTACTGGTCTGCCGACGCTATTGCGTCCGATGTGCCCTCAACCAGCCTTTGCCAGGCGTTGGTGACGTCCTTGTCCCGAAGCTAGCACCAGTCTGCCCATTCATCTCCAGTTTACCCGCTGTTGTCTTAGCTAGCTCTCCCAATCAACACCTGTGATTGCTTTATGCCTCGCTTTACGCTTCATGCCTAGTCCCACTCAACATGCCTCAGAGAACTATTTTGCCTCCTATTTTGCAACCTCTCTTATCGTCACTCAATGCCTAGGTTTACCTAGGTTTACCTCCTAGGTTTACCTCCACTGTACCCGCACCCTACCATACCCCTGTCTGTAGTTGGAGACGTATCTCCCTCACTAACTTTAAGCATCAGCTATCTGAGCAGCTTATCGATTGCTGCAGCTGTTCACAGCCCATCTGTAAATAGCCCATCCAACTGCCTACCTCATCCATGTTTTTATTTACTTTTTTTTGCTCTTTTGCACCCCAGTATTTCTACTTGCACATCATCTGCACATCTATCACCCCAGTGTTAATTTGCTAGATTGTAATTACTTCACTACTATGGCCTATTTATTGCCCTTCCTCCTTACTCCATTTGTACATACTGTATATAGATTTTTCTATAGTGTTATTGTCTGTACTTTTGTTTATCCCACGTGTAACTCGGTGATGTTGTTTTTGTCGCACTGCTTTTCTTTATCTTGGCCAGGCCGCAGTTGTAAATGAGAACTTGTTCTCAACTGGTGAAATAAAAAAAGTATTTACTTTATTGACAACACCCAAATGGATATGTCATTAATGTGGTTCTTCAATAATTACACATAATTCTTAATACTGCAGCAAACATATTAAATAGGACATTCAAATGAGCCTTACAATTATAATCCAAAGTAGTGTGAAATGTACTCATAAGCAACCTGGAAATGGAGGTTACTCCCCTGAGTTTTCCCCCATTCACATTCAGAATACATTGTGAAGAACTCAAATCTTTGCTCACCATATTTGCTCCAGGCAGATATACTACATCCATAACTATCAGTTTCCTCATTAGCAAGGAGGAGTTTATGCAATCAAATTGCCTTCGTGCCGCAATTCTAGCGAACACAGAAAGGGGCCGATATTGGAGACCAAAAGTCGTCTGGCATACTGCTTAGTTTCAACAACCTGAATAACTTATTTCTAGTTTCTAATCTTAGATGTTACTACTAATGTGAAAACAAGATAATGACTATTCTTGCTCATTTTAAGACAATATTCAAATAATTTTAACATTCATTACAGCCGTCAATTGTTGTACAACATCATGGCTACGCTATTGGCATCACCTTTTACAATGTATTTCCACTTTTGTGGGTCTTTAATCATCTGTCTGACTTTGTTGTTCACACAGGAGAGAGACGGGACTATTGTGGATCCTCTGGTGAGCCTCAACAACCTCATGATGCTGACAGGGCAGAGAAGAGTCTCTCCAGATCAGAACACCTCAGGAAACGCCTGCAGAGACCCACAGGGAAGGGAACTCACTGCTGCTCTGACTGTGGGAAGAGATTCACCTCATCAGGCATTAAACTTCATCAGAGAACACACACAGGGGAGAAATATTATAGCTGTGATCAATGTGGGAAGAGTTTTGGTCGATCTTGCCATCTGACTCAACACAAGACAATACACACAGGTGAGAGACCGTTTAGCTGTGATCAATGTGGGAAGAGTTTTGGTCACTCTGGAGAGCTGACAGTGCACCAGAGAGCACACACGGGAGAGAAACCTTACAGCTGTGTTCAATGTGGGAAGAGTTTTGATCGATCTGACAATCTGACTAGACACCAGAGAATACACACAGGTGAGAAATCTTACAGCTGTGTTCAATGTGGGAAGAGTTTTGGTCGATCTTGCCATCTGACTCAAGACAAGAGAATACACACAGGTGAGAGACCGTTTAGCTGTGATCAATGTGGAAAGAGTTTTGGTCACTCTGGAGAGCTGACAGTGCACCAGAGAGCACACACGGGAGAGAAACCTTACAGCTGTGTTCAATGTGGAAAGAGTTTTGGTCAATCTGGAGAGCTGACAGTGCACCAGAGAGCACACACGGGAGAGAAACCTTACAGCTGTGTTCAATGTGGGAGGAGTTTTGGTCGATCTGGCCATCTGACTAGACACCAGAGAATACACACAGGTGAGAAATCTTACAGCTGTGTTCAATGTGGGAAGAGTTTTGGTCGATCTGGCCATCTGATTAGACACCAGAGAACACACAGGAGAGAAATCTCATAGCTGTGATCAGTGTGACAAGAGATACTCTGATAAAAGATCTCTGATCAAACATCAGAAAATACATACATGAAGGTGTTGTTTCGTGATATCAATGAAATGATGTCACAATATAGAATATTTAAACATTGTAGTAGGAGTATTTTTAAGGAATTTCACAATGTAGAACCCTAAACGTTTGCCTCATTGAATAGATTTCAGCGTAATATGGATATTAGCCTCGGGGGAAATCCAGGCTCTGAATTGAAAGAGTACTATTTATGTGACTTAACAAAAATTGATTCACAAAAAAAGAGCTGTGTTACACTTATCATGTTGGTGACCCGCTTGAATCAAAATACAACACTTAAATTCAGCTAGCTGTTTTCTACAAATTGTCCTCTAACCAGTGATGTACACATTATTCCCAGATTCCATGTTTTTGAGCTGTTAGTTTTAACAGGACATGCAACGTCATCTCCCTCCTCTCGGCACAATTGATTTCAACATGATATCGAGGAGTGATGACAAATAAGTGTTGCGTTCCTTTGTTTAGCGACCCCTAAATTGAAATGCATCACTCCAAAATGTAGCTGACTGTCTTCGGCAGGTTGTCCTCTAACCAATGAGCTAAAAGATCTTCTATTTCTGTGTGTTTCTTTAGTTGTTAGTTTCAACAGCATGTACAACCTGATTTCCCCTCTAATCGATATCAGTGATTTATTGTTACTTGTCAAAACCACAGCGTTTTTTGTGCTTGTGTCCATGGTGAGGACAACTTGGTTTCTGATTGTCTCAAGGTGTGGCAGTCAAAAGTTTTGTTTTGCGTTTAGCCAGTGAGTTGCCATGAATCTTTTTGTGACTGCACGTTTTTCCGTTTTGGAGATGAGTTTTGTTTGGGCTCGTTCCAAGTGGACGAGAGTTCTAGAAGCAAGTGAGTTTTAGGAAGGGAAAAAATAAACTTTTCTTGTTTTTAATTGTTGATAGGCAGAAGACACCATATTTAAATCGATGAAGGTGAAGCATTGTAGTTGATTAGAATGTGAAATGGAAGTTGTTTTCTGTTGGTGGTGAGCATTCTCTTAACCTGTTACGACTAGACGTTCCGCTACATCCCGATGAAATTGCAGAGTGCGAAATTCAAAGAAATTATTTGAAATATTTAACTTTCAAAAAATCACAAGTGTAATACATCAAAATCAAGCTTAACTTCTTAATAATTCAGCCACCATGTCAGCTTTCAAAAAGGCTTTACGGCGAAAGCAAACTAAGCGATTATCTGAGGACAGCGCCCCATCATACAAATGCATGACCAACATTTTTCAACCAGGGAGGTGCGACACAAAAGTCAGAAATAACAATATAATTCATGCCTTACCTTTGAAGATCTTCTTCTGTTGTCACTCCAAAATCTCCCAGAAACATCACAAATGGTTCTTTTGTTCGATAAATTCCTTTGTTATATCCCCAAAATGTCAATTTATTTGGCGCGTTTGATTCAGAAATACACCCGTTCCAACTCGCCCAACATGACTACAAACAAAGTTACCTGTAAAGTTGGTCCAAACATTTCAACCAACTTTCCTAATCCTTCCTCAGGTATCCTAAAACATAAATAATCAATCAAATTTAAGACGGAATATACTGTGTTCAATAGCGGATAAAATTAACGTGAAGTGGGCTCCAGTTTGCGCGCAAAACACAATAGAGTCCACTTGGCTTGACACTCCGAGAACAGCTGTACTTCTTCATTTCTCTATAGAACAACATCAACCAATTTCTAAAGACTGTTGACATCTAGTGGAAGCCATAGGAACTGTAACCAGGTGCCTCATAAATATAGTTTCCCATAGAATGTATTTTGAAAACACAGTGACCTGAAAAAAAATGTCCTGCATGGTTTGTCCTCGGGGTTTCACCTGCCAAATAAATTCTGTTATACTCACAGACATTATTCAACTAGTTTTCGAAAATTCTGAGTGTTTTCTATCCAAATCTACAAATAATATGCATATCCTAGCTTCTGGGCCTGAGTAGCAGGCAGTTTGGGCACGCTTTTCATCCGGATGTGAAACTACTGCCCCCTAGCCCAAAGAGGTTTAAGGTGTTTACAGTCTTTGGTTTTTCCATTTATGTTTTGAGGTTGGACTTTATAGCTCGTTAGCACGTAGGGAACACTGATTGGTGTCACCTCATTCGTCAGTATGTGTTACACCTGTGCTGGCTTGTCCATCTCGTTACTCGGAAGGTGTTTCACCTGAGCTGGTCCAGGTTCTATTTGAGAGTGTCTGGGCCAGTGCTCCAGTTGTCTTGATAGATGTGGAGTGTCAACAACTTTAGTTGCGCTACCCTTTTGGTTTGCTTCCTGTCTTTAAGTTTGTTGTGGGTTTTTCTTTTGTTTGCCTCTTCTTGGGCAGATTTAGTGGGTATCATTTATGTCCCAGTTGTTAACAGTCAACTTTCAGTGGACACCGTGAGAGCAAGATTGTTATAATACTTCAAATGGTTGTTTTATGCAACATAATAGAGGGTTCTTATAACTATTGTGTCTGTGTTTTCTACTGAATATAATGTGTGCAAATATAATCAAGAATTAGAACAATGACTGTCTGTACCATGGTAGAATTGAATGAACTCATAGCCAGACTGGCTAGAATGCTTATCTACACCAGCTGTCCTGAGCTCAAGTCATATATCATCTTAATAGGGAAAGACGATGTGAGAACCATACAGCCTTTGTATTAGAGCGGAGATGGCACGGGTTGGTGCTGAAACTAATGACGTCATTTTCAGTTTATAACCTGTGGTAAAATGTGTAAGGAGGAGTACTCTCGTGAATAAAATGGGAACTGTCCATTACTATACAATAAGGGTCTTACAAATTCTTATGAATTGACAGTGTTTAATTTTAATTGGGTGTTAAAACATAGAGCAATTTAATTCCTGCAACAGTGATTTACAATGTCTTTTGGGTGATTAAAACCTAAAGAGAGCACATTCCAGAGCATGACTTAATGTTTCTGTTCTGTATGGTACCAGGGAGAGATGACCCCAGGTTCTCTACACAAAGAGTACTGTTTTTACAGCAGATACCTATAATTCTCAGCAGACAGTATCTTTCATACAAATCTTAATCTTGTGACCCATTCTATACATCTGTTGTTCGTCATACATGGTTGAAAGGGGTGTATCTTGGCTGTAAAATACCTTTGTACTTTTGTCTCGGCGCTCTCAACGAATCATCTGGGGGTGATTCGTCGACCAGCCATCATTTATCATAGATCACTCAATTTATTCACTTTATATATGTTTGTTGTATTGCCCTGCTCCCTTATTAAGTGAATAAAGATTTAATTTAAGAATAACTCTGACTTCTGCGTTGTTTGTCTCATTGCATATTAAAGTAATTAACAAACCACATTTGGCGATGGGGACGTGAATCTTGACTTGGTGACTGACGACCTGGGTAAATGACCTGGCTCCAGACAACCTGGCTAAATGGAGCACGCGAGATCCTTCTAACTTGAGACCACACTTCGGGAACTGAGCAGATGAACCCACCTTTGATCTGAGTGGATACCACAACTCAAACCTAGTTTAAAAAAATAGTGAGGTGATCGAAACACGCAAAGTGTAGTTTTTAGAAAAGCCTCCTAGGCTCTGAGTGTGTATTCCTGTGTGAGGGGGGCACCTTGGAGGTGTAAACAGGGCCGAGCCAGCTATATGTGTTTACTAGTGGAGACCATTTATGATATAGTATAAGCTAGTAAAGTGCACCTGTAATTGTTTTAAACCTGTCATTATTTTAAACCTGTACCCCATTCTAGAATTATTGAAATATGTAAATTTATGAGTTGCATTATCCTAGGAATTAACCATGACATAGAAATGTAAAAATATTCCTGCAGGTTAAAATATTGTTGAAAAACAACTAATTGATTAGGTAGTTTGGAAAAAGCATTGTATGACTGTGATATGAGAGTTGTGTAACTGCGATATGAGAGTTGTGTGACTGAGTCTTAATCTGAAGTTTGGATAATAACAGATCCTCACAGAGATCTATAGTTCCTCAAAGAGATCTATAGTTCCTCAAAGAGATCTATAGTTCCTCACAGAGATCTATAGTTCCTCACAGAGATCTATAGTTCCTCACAGAGATCTATAGTTCCTCAAAGAGATCTATAGTTCCTCACAGAGATCTATAGTTCCTCAAAGAGATCTATAGTTCCTCACAGAGATCTATAGTTCCTCGCAGAGATCTGGACTGTCAAAATAGCAGGATGATGTCCTCACCCCTGCCTCGCCTCTACCTCGGCTAGGCCTTATTCTCTTTTTGTCTATATCCATTCCATGGACTTCATTCATTTCTGAGAAGATAATTAGCACACATTTGTATGCCAATGGTTTTCAGTTTGTATTGACTGCTATGTAGGTTTAATCAACGTTTCAGTAAAAGTGCCGGTTTTAGCCAGCCGGCTAATTTTCAACCGCAGTCCCTGGGCAGGTTATTAAAAACTATTACAATATAGACGATCATTGAGCAGGGAGCACACGCAGAGCAACATAGGACAAGCAATACATAGCATACAAACAGAGCAACATAGAACAAAAATCAGCAAGAGAAAATTCTTAAAAGCAACAAAGTGTTTCCACACCTCACAAGCTAAAGACAACATGGAAAGCGGCAATACACAGTTAGGGATTATGATCACAAATCTGATTGACCTTTAGCCATGTCTTCATGTTTTTTGTGAAAGTGTGATATGTGGTGCAGGTACAGTGGGGAGAATTATTTGATAACCTGCAGAATCGGTGGCAGTGTTTCACACTTACAAAGCATGTAGAGGTCTGTAATTTTTATCATAGGAACACTTCAACTGTGAGAGACGGAATCTAAAACAAAAATCCATAAAATCACATTGTATGATTTTTAAATAATTAATTTTCATTTTATTGCATGACATAAGTATTTGATACATCAGAAAATAAGAACTTAATAGTTGGTACAGAAACCTTTGTTTGCAATTACAGAGATCATACGTGGTAGAAAATGCAATTGATTAAAATACTAAATACTGGAATTATCCCTCTACACATGTACTGTACTGGAATTATCCCTCTACACATGTACTGGAATTATCCACATTGATGGGACAGTAGTGGAGAGGGTAGTACGTTTTAAGTTCCTCGGCGTACACATCACAGACAAACTGAATTGGTCCACCCACACAGACAGCATTGTGAAGAAGGCGCAGCAGCGCCTCTTCAACCTCAGGAGGCTGAAGAAATTTGGCTCGTCACCAAAAGCACTCACAAACTTCTACAGATGCACAATCGAGAGCATCCTGTCGGGCTGTATCACCGCCTGGTACGGCAACTGCTCCGCCCACAACCGTAAGGCTCTCCAGAGGGTAGTGAGGTCTGCACAACGCATCACCGGGGGCAAACTACCTGCCCTCCAGGACACCTACACCACCCGATGTCACAGGAAGGCCATAAAGATCATCAAGGACAACAACCACCCAAGCCACTGCCTGTTCACCCCGCTATCATCCAGAAGGCGAGGTCAGCACAGGTGCATCAAAGCAGGGACCGTGAGACTGAAAAACAGCTTCTATCTCAAGGCCATCAGACTGTTAAACAGCCACCACTAACATTGACTGGCTGCTGCCAACACACTGACTCAACTCCAGCCACTTTAATAATGGGAATTGATGGGAAATGATGTAAAATATATCACTAGCCACTTTAAACAATGCTACCTAATATAATGTTTACATACCCTACATTATTCATCTCATATGTATATACTGTACTCTATATCATCTACTGCATCTTTATGTAATACATGTATCACTAGCCACTTTAACTATGCCACTTTGTTTACATACTCAACTCATATGTATATACTGCACTCAATACCATCTACTGTATCTTGCCTATGCCGCTCTGTACCATCACTCACTCATATGAGTGAGTTGGAATTGTTGGAATTGTTAGCTAGATTACTTGTTGGTTATTACTGCATTGTCGGAACTAGTTCCACAAGCATTTCGCCACACTCGCATTAACATCTGCTAACCATGTGTATGTGACAAATACAATTTGATTTGATTTGACACATGTACTGTACTGGAATTATCTCTCTACAAATGTACTGCACTGGAATTATCCCTCAACACCCTTTACACGTGTAATGTACTGGAATTATCTCTCTACACATGTACTGTACTGGGATTATCCCTTTACACATGTACTGTACTGGGATTATCCCTCTACACCCTTTACACATGTACTGTACTGGAATTATCCCTCTACACCCTTTACACATGTACTGTACTGGAATTATCCCTCAACACCCTTTACACATGTAATGTACTGTAATTATCCATCTACACATCTACTGTACTGGAATTATCCCTGTACACCCTTTACACATGTACTGTACTGGAATTATCCCTCTACACCCTCTACACATGTACTGTACTGGAATTATCCCTCTCACCCTTTACACATGTACTGTACTGGAATTATCATTCTGCATGCTTTACACGTGTACTGTACTGGAAATATCCCTCTACAATGTACTGGGATTATCTCTCTACACATGTACTGCACTGGAATTATCCCTCAACACCCTTTACACATGTAATGTACTGGAATTATCCCTCTACACATGCACTGTACTGGGATTATCCCTCTACACCCTTTACACATGTAATGTACTGTAATTATCCATCTACACATGTACTGTACTGGAATTATCCCTCTACACCCTTTACACATGTACTGTACTGGAATTATCCCTCTACACCCTTTACACATGTACTATACTAGAAATATCCATATACACATGTAATGTACTGGAATTATCCCTCTACACCCTTTACACATGTACTGTACTGGAATTATCCCTCTACACATGTACTCTACTGGGATTATCTCTCTACACATGTACTGCACTGAAATTATCCCTCAACACCCTTTACACGTGTACTGTACTGGAATTATCCCTCTACACCCTCTACACATGTACTGTACTGGAATTATCCCTCTACACCCTTTACACATGTAATGTACTGGAATTATCCCTCTACACCCTTTACACATGTACTGTACTGGAATTATCCCTCTACACCCTTTACACATGTACTGTATTGGAATTATCCCTCTACACCCTTTACACGTGTACTGTACTGGAAATATCCCTCTACAATGTACTGGGATTATCTCTCTACACATGTACTGCACTGGAATTATCCCTCAACACCCTTTACACGTGTAATGTACTGGAATTATCCCTCTACACATGCACTGTACTGGGATTATCCCTCTACACCCTTTACACATGTAATGTACTGTAATTATCCATCTACACATGTACTGTACTGGAATTATCCCTCTACACCCTTTACACATGTACTGTACTGGAATTATCCCTCTACACCCTTTACACATGTACTGTACTAGAAATATCCCTCTACAATGTACTGTGATTATCCCTCTGCACATGTACTGTATTGGGATTATCTTTCTACACATGTACTGCATTGGAATTATCCCTCAACACCCTTTACACATGTAATGTACTGTAATTATCCATCTACACATGTACTGTACTGGAATTATCCCTCTACACCCTTTACACGTGTACTGTACTGGAATTATCCGTCTACACTCTTTACACATGTACTGCACTGAAATTATCCCTCAACAGCCTTTACACATGTAATGTACTGTAATTACCAATCTACACATGTACTGTACTGGAATTATCCATCTACACCCTATACACATGTAATATACTGGAATTATCCCTCTACACCCTTTACACATGTACTGCACTATAATTATCATTCTGCACGCTTTACACGTGTACTGTACTGGAAATATCCCTCTTCAATGTACTTGGATTATCCCTCTACACATGTACTGTACTGGGATTATCTCTCTACACATGTACTGTACTGGAATTATCCCTCTACACATGCACTGTACTGGGATTATCCCTCAACACCCTTTACACATGTAATGTACTGTAATTACCAATCTACACATGTACTGTACTGGAATTATCCATCTACACCCTATACACATGTAATATACTGGAATTATCCCTCTACACCCTTTACACATGTACTGCACTATAATTATCATTCTGCACGCTTTACACGTGTACTGTACTGGAAATATCCCTCTTCAATGTACTTGGATTATCCCTCTACACATGTACTGTACTGGGATTATCTCTCTACACATGTACTGTACTGGAATTATCCCTGTACACATGTACTGAGACCTTCTTCCTTACCTCACCTCGCTCATCAACTCATCCCTGACCGCTGGCTACGTCCCTTCCGTCTTCAAGAGAGCGAGAGTTGCACCCCTTCTGAAAAAACCTACACTCGATCCCTCCGATGTCAACAATTACAGACCAGTATCCCTTCTTTCTTTTCTCTCCAAAACTCTTGAACGTGCCGTCCTTGGCCAGCTCTCCCGCTATCTCTCTCTGAATGACCTTCTTGATCCAAATCAGTCAGGTTTCAAGACTAGTCATTCAACTGAGACTGCTCTCCTCTGTATCACGGAGGCGCTCCGCACTGCTAAAGCTTACTCTCTCTCCTCTGCTCTCATCCTTCTAGATCTATCGGCTGCCTTCGATACTGTGAACCATCAGATCCTCCTCTCCGAGTTGGGCATCTCCGGCGCGGCCCACGCTTGGATTGCGTCCTACCTGACAGGTCGCTCCTACCAGGTGGCGTGGCGAGAATCTGTCTCCTCACCACGCGCTCTCACCACTGGTGTCTCCCAGGGCTCTGTTCTAGGCCCTCTCCTATTCTCGCTATACACCAAGTCACTTGGCTCTGTCATAACCTCACATGGTCCCTCCTATCATTGCTATGCAGACGACACACAATTAATCTTCTCCTTTCCCCCTTCTGATGACCAGGTGGCGAATCGCATCTCTGCATGTCTGGCAGACATATCAGTGTGGATGACGGATCACCACCTCAAGCTGAACCTCGGCAAGACGGAGCTGTTCTTCCTCCCGGGGAAGGACTGCCCGTTCCATGATCTCGCCATCACGGTTGACAACTCCATTGTGTCCTCCTCCCAGAGCGCTAAAGAACCTTGGCGTGATCCTG
This sequence comes from Oncorhynchus gorbuscha, assembly GCF_021184085.1. Classification (NCBI taxonomy): domain Eukaryota; kingdom Metazoa; phylum Chordata; class Actinopteri; order Salmoniformes; family Salmonidae; genus Oncorhynchus; species Oncorhynchus gorbuscha. The sequence goes on along the minus strand of NW_025745273.1, from coordinate 613,350 downwards.
GACAACACCCTGTCGTTCTAAACCAACATCAAGGCGGTGGCCCGTTCCTGTAGGTTCAAGCTCTACAACATCTACAACATCCGCAGAGTACGACCCTGCCTCACACAGGAAGCGGCGTTCAACCTCTGGTGTTCAACCTTCCCAAGTTCTCTCACGTCACCCCGCTCCTCCGTTCTCTCCACTGGCTTCCAGTTGAAGCTCGCATCCGCTACAAGACCATGGTGCTTGCCTACGGAGCTGTGAGGGGAACGGCACCTCAGTACCTCCAGGCTCTGATCAGGCCCTACACCCAAACAAGGGCACTGCGTTCATCCACCTCTGGCCTGCTTGCCTCCCTACCACTGAGGAAGTACAGCTCCCGCTCAGCCCAGTCAAAACTGTTCGCTGCTCTGGCCCCCCCAATGGTGGAACAAACTCCTCACGATGCCAGGACAGCGGAGTCAATCACCACCTTCCGGAGACACCTGAAACCCCACCTCTTTAAGGAATACCTAGGATAGAATAAGTATTCCCTCTCACCCCCCCCCCCCCCTTTAAGATTTAGATGCACTATTGTAAAGTGACTGTTCCACTGGATGTCATAAGGTGAATGCACCAATTTGTAAGTCGCTCTGGATAAGAGCGTCTGCTAAATGACTTAAATGTAAATGTAATGTAATGGAATTATCCCTCTACACATGTACTGTACTGGAATTAGCCCTCTACACATGTACTGTACTGGAATTATCCCTCTACACATGTACTGTACTGGAATTATCCATCTACACATGTACTGCACTGGAATTATCCCTCTACATATGTACTGCACTGGAATTATCCCATTGACTGGCAGAAACTTGCTGTTTTTTTATTGGGCCATCAAAGCTGGCTCAGTGATTTTTGTGATTGGTTCCATTTCAGTCATATGTGCATCAGTGGCAAGAAAAAGTATGTGAACCCTTTGGAATGACCTGGATTTCTGCATAAATTGGTCATCACATTTGATCTGATCTTCATCTAAGTCACAACAATAGACAAACAGTGTGCTTAAACTAATAACACACAAATTGTGTTTTTCTTGTCTATATTGAATACATCATTTAAACACGGACATTGTAGGTTGGAAAAAGTATGTGAACCCATAGGTTAATGACTTCTTCAAAAGCTATTTGGAGTCAGGAGTGAGCTAACCTGGAGTCCAATCAAGACGAGATTGGAGATGTTGATTAGAGCTGCTTTAAGGGTTTTCCTGTGGTGAAGTAGAGGCGGACCAAAATGCAGCGTGGTGGTTATTCATGTTCTTTAATGAAGGAACTATACATGAAATAACTAACCAAACAATAAATGTGCGAAAACCAAAAACAGTCCTATCTGGTGCAAACACAGAGACAGGAACAATCATCCACAAAACCCAACACAAAACAGGCTACCTAAATATGGTTCCCAATCAGAGACAATGACTAACACATGCCTCTGATTGGGAACCATATCAGGCCAAACATAGAAATAGACAAAACCTAGAAAAACAAACATAGACTGCCCACCCAAATCACGCCCTGACCATACTAAATAAATATAAAACAAAGGAAATAAAAGGTCAGAACGTGACAGCTGCTTTGCCCTATAAAAAAATGCTCACAAAATGTGAGTTTGCTATTCACATGAAGCATTGCCTGATGTGAACTATGCCTTGAACAAAAGAGATCTCAGAAGACCTAAGATTAAGAATTGTTTACTAGCATGAAGCTGGAAAGGGTTACAAAAGTGTCTCTAAAAGCCTTGATGTTCATCTGTCCACGGTAACACAAATTGTCAATAAATGGAGAAAGTTCAGCGCTGGGAGTGGCCGTCCTGCATGACAGCAAGAGTTCAGTGAGGTTAAGAAGAATCCTAGAGTGTCAGCTAAAGACTTACAGAAATCTCTGGAACATGCTAACATCTCTGTTGACGATACATAAAACACTAAACATGAATGGTGTTCATTGGAGGACACCACGGAAAAAAACACTGCTGTCCAAAAAAAACATTGCTGCACGTCTGAAGTTTGGAAAAGTGCACCTGGATGTTCCACAACACTACTGGCAAAATATTCTGTGGATAAATTAAACTAAAGTTGAGTTGTTTAAGAAGGAAAACACAACACTATGTGTGGAGAACAAAAGACACAGCACACCAACATCAAAACCTCATCCAAACTGTAAAGTATGGTGGCGGGAGCATCATGGTTCGGGGCTGCTTTGCAGCCTCAGGACCTGGACAGCTTGTTATCATTGATGGAAAAATGAATTCCCAAGTTTATCAAGACATTTTGCAGGAGAATGTTAGGCTATCTGTCCGCCAATTGAAGCTCAAGTTGGGTGATGTAACCAGGAAACAACCAAAAACACAGAAGTCATCACCACCACCACCCACAAGTTAATTGTCATTCAGCTTCTCAATAGGAAGAGCATTAGCAATACGCCCTGTCTGGTAACTTGTCTCGTTCAATGGATTTACATTGGCAGGTGCACAGGGAGAAACCCCCCCCTTTTTTAAACTCAGTCGATCCAAAACTGCAGAAAAACTTTTGGAAGTCTTTATCAAAGTCTGTGGCCTGTGATGTTGGGACAGATGATAGTCCCTTATTATACAAGAAACAAAATTCAGAAATTCTACAGCACAATGGCAGAGTCATGTCTTAAGTGTAAAACTAACAATGACTCAATAGTCCTTCTGGGAGAACGTTATGACATCCAAAAGTTATGGGCGGAGTTAAAAAGTTGGCTGTCAGAAGGAGTACAATGTAAACTTACTTTTAATCCGTCTGTCTGCATATTTCAATACATGGAATGTGAGGGTGCAGTGAGATACCAGATGGTGTTCTAGTCAATCATCTTAAGTACTGTTTAAAAACTGTAAGTCAACCAATCGTCTGTTGTTAACGCAATAGAAAGGTAAAACGCTTTATTATCTAAAAATTTAAAGTTTTGGGCGACAGAGAGAAATAAAATGGTTCAGTTTGAGACCATGTGGCGGAGAGTGTTGCGGGCGCTGGAGATGGAGGTGTGTTCTAGTGGATCCGGGAGGTGTGTTCTAGTGGGTCTGGGCAGTTGTGATGTCGTTAATGGAGATGGGTGTGTGTTCTAGTGGGTCTGGGCAGTTGTGATATCGTTAATGGAGATGGAGGTGTGTTCTAGTGAATCCGGGAGGTGTGTTCTAGTGGGTCTGGGCAGTTGTGATGTCGTTAATGGAGATGGGTGTGTGTTCTAGTGGGTCTGGGCAGTTGTGATGTCGTTAATGGAGATGGAGGTGTGTTCTAGTGAATCCGGGAGGTGTGTTCTAGTGGGTCTGGGCAGTTGTGATGAAGTTAATGGAAATGGGGTTGTGTTCTAGTGGGTCTGGGCAGTTGTGATGTCGTTAATGGAGATGGGGGTGTGTTCTAGTGGGTCTGGGTAGGTGTGATGTAGTTAATGGAGATGGAGGTGTGTTCTAGTGGGTCTGGGCAGGTGTGATGTAGTTAATGTTTGTATGATGTTGTAATTTGTATGTGTATGTTTTGTATTGTTTATAAAATATCAACAAAACAAACCAATCGTTTGCGCTCATGATTTGAGTGATTAAAGTAAACCAACGTTTTGGAAATACATAACGCCATCTAACCAAATATCAAAGAATATTAGCTATATGCAGTTATCTTAGCCAGCCAGCTAACATTAGCTATTTAGTCAACTAGTTATGGTTAGTGAGCTGAAGCCTAACTACCGAAGACCAGTTAGAACCCAACTTACAAAAAAAAAAAAACTAAAACATGACCGCAGATCAAAAGAGCAGAGACATACAGAATGATGGCAGGGAAAATCCCCAACATCCAAAATAGATAGATTCCGGATGTCAGTTAGCGTTCTAGCAGTAAGCCAAGGTGGAAAAAGTTACAAAACTCCCGTAGTCTAATTCACAGAGAACATGCTGAAAAGTAGTGATGGGGAAACAAAGCTTCATGAAGCATTGACACTTTCCAGCCAATTGTGTCAAAAAAGGTTCATTACTCAAGGCTTTGAGCGACACAGAATTTAGAACAGCCACATTATTATAGATGAAGTCCGTAGCAGCGCAGCCTTTATGTCATCTATTAAACCACTGGCGTTGTTCACCAGTTCAAATCCATGCTGCATTGTGGGTAAACGGTGACTGGCTGACTGATTTACAAATAATAATGAGTAGTTATTTATGATGCAAGGTGATTTGTAGATCAGTCAGTCAGCAGTCACCTGCACTGTCGGCTGCAATGTCGAACAAGCCCAATACCAAACCAATCAGGTGGTTGTTCGACGAAATGAACCGAGACGATTTCCTCTGTCATTTTGAGCCCACAGCAAGAAGGCACCAGAGCCTACCCTGCTAATGGGTTCCCACTAGATAACACAACCACACAGTTCATGAAAGCATGAGGTGTGGTTAATGTTTGCAAGCTTGAGCTAGATATTGACCTAGTGTGACCTTCCTGATCCCTCAAGTCAGTGAGTCAACACAGGAAGGAGCAATGGATGGATAGTTCATTTATTTCCAAAGCTGCAATGATGGGACACACACAGTATGGATGAATGATCAGTAGTGACGGAATATAAATAGCACTCCCACAGCAATTCTACATAAATCTGCCCTAAAATATACAAACAAAAAAACGATTGAAATGTCCTAATATTTCTTAATTGACTATAATAAAATGAATACATTGTTTCCACGTGTCTCATATTCACAACATCAGAATAAAAAATCATCCATTTTAGTATCAAAATATATCAAATTAACTACTCAATATCCTCCTCTGGTGGCGAAGAAGTATAATACACCTAAACAAAACCGGGCTAATAAACTGGCTGGTGTTCATGAGTTTATAAAACATGTATTTTATACATTTATCATAAACTACCTAAGATTACCCAGAATCCCATAACTTTATCACTGAGTATATTACACCGAGTGTAATGTAAACACACAAGCAGCGCAGCGGTCTGAGGTACGGCATCTCAGTGCTAGAAGCATCAAATCCAGGCTGTATCATTTACAGGCCGTGGTTGGGAGTCCCATAGGGCAGCGCACAATTGGCCCAGCATCGTCTGGTATAGGGTTTGGCTGGGGAAGGCCGTCAATGTACATAAGAATTTGTTCTTAAACTGACTTGCCTAGTTTAATAAAGGTTAAATATATTTAAGACATGTAGCTTCATTACACTGGCATACAAACTCAGTAGCACAGAGTTGATCATCCATATGACCTTGGAAAATAGTGCATTGTGGGTAGTTTAGAAGATTTCCCGAAATAAGTTAATAAATATGTAATTACGCAAAAACATAACTCTTTGTACTTATAGTTAACCATATCGTGACTACAACTAGCGTACTAAGTCTTTAACCACCCTGAATTTTACTGGTGAGTAAAAACTCATGCTCCCTACACTTTAACTTGTTGTCTGAAGATAAAATATACATTTTACTCAACTGCGTTACCCACTTCTGGTCTGGGAATTTAAGGCAGAGTCGATTTCCGCGTTTATAAACCCAGGGTCGTTACAATATGTTGGATAAATGAATAAAGACAGACACCAATGTCAAGTTCAATAGACTTGTTTGTGCATTGTACAAATCCCTACACGTGGAGTCCGGGAAACAGTCCGGTTAGTCGAATACCTATCAACTAGACTCCGTAACAAAAACCCACATGGAAAACTGAGATTCGGCAAATAACATATAAAGAGAGGCTTATTTGACACCAAATCAACAACAGAAGTTACTAAAACATAAATTGCTAATGTATGATGTAAAAGGTGGATTTTATGATGTAATGTCAACTTTATACTTTTCTATCCCGGGACAATTCAATTTTCAACTCACCCACAGCAATTCTCCATAAATCTGCTGTGGATTACCCAGAATCCCGAAATTAATTAATACATATGTGATCAGTCAAAAACATATCTGTTTGTGCTTATAGGGAACCAGATCTTCAATACAACTAAGATACTATGTATTTAACCACACTGTGTTGTTACACTGGTGAGTAAAAACTCAGGCGTCCTACACTTTAACTTGTTGTCTGAAAACAAAATAAACATTTTACTCAACTGCGTTACCCATTCCAGTCAGCAAAGGGCGGTCTGGGAATTTAAGGTTATGCTGCTGGTGTGACGTATAATCTAGTGGACGGAACTCTTCTTTCAACAGCAGCAACAGTTTGTCAGACACCTCGGTAGCTTGCTAGACAAAATAGCCGAACCAATATAGCTCTTTAGACGCTTTAGTGTATATTATCCACTGTGTTTTAAACCCACTTCTGTCGTCTAGTTAGTTATCCGCTTTAATTTCACATTTACGGTGTTGTTATTATTCAGCTAGCGGGCTGGTTAAGTTAGCATTAGCCTAGCTCGCTAATATCTCCAACCATGTGGTCACTAAGCTACTCTACTTCTAAAGAAGATGAGAATATCACAGTAAAACAAGAAGTAGAGGGTGACGCCGTTACTGTGAAAGAAAAGGAAGACATGTTCAGAGTGAAAGAGGAGGAGGATGCAGTTTATTGATTGAAAGAGGAGGAGGGGGAGATAACTGTTACATCGAAAAGGAGGATCCTGGATATATGGGCCCGGTATCCCAAACGCATCTTAAGGCGTCCGATGGTTCTAACAGTGAATTTAGCCATAAAATGGATTTGAGAAACCGTTCCCTGATGAACACTAGTAAGTACTGTCTTAAAAACAGAGGCACAAACTCTGCAGTTGTGGAACGGATGTTTGGTGTTAAGGCGGAAATCTGCAATTGCTACATCCATATTGTGACTTTTTAATTATTTATTAATAGCCATTGATTCTTGAAGAGTATAACACATGCCTCATGAGCTTAGTTCAACTGTTGTACCCCATCAGTACCCCAAATAAGCTTTTTTTACTCCAATGTTTAGAACCAATGTAAATCAACACTGTATAGCCTCAACATGGTTAAAACTATAATGTTGATATCATGGATGGCCAGTCCTTGCATCCATAGGTCTGTCTATGAATTTTGAAAGTAGTTACACTTCTCCAACCCCATCATCGTCTTATTACCATAATAGTGGTGGAATGAGAGATTTGTTATTGTTTGAACTGCAGATTGCTGGGTTGTGTGGGATTTTTAAACAGCAACTAAATGCCTGCCTAGAGGATTGGTTTGGTAAACAGCTGAGGGATGGGAGAAGGAGAAGTGTAACCACTCTCACTTTCATAGGTTACGGTTGCTACAATAGCTTTCTCTAACACCTAGCGACCTCGTCAAGAAGTTCAGAAATCTTGGCGTAACAGTTAAGGTATTGGTTACCCCCAGAATTCACTACACTATGAATACAACAACTGGCCATCCATGAAGTCAAATTATTGTTTTAAACAGATTGAGGCTATATAGTATATTCTATAATTGCGAAGGCAAGACATACCTAGATTCAATTACATTCATGAATTGGTTTGAAACCTTTGTTTTAAACCTTCCTCAAAGTTGGTTCCTTGACGGATTTGTAAAAAATGGTTTGTCATGGAGCACAATTTTTTTTAAATGTATTTAAATGTAACCTTTCTTTAACTAGGAAAGTCAGTTAAGAACAAATTATTATTTACAATGACTACCTACCCCGGACGATGCTGGGCCAATTGTGCGCCACCCTATGGGACTCCCAATCACGGCCGGTTGTGATACAGCTTGGATTTGATCCAGTGTGTCTGTAGTGACGCCTCAAGCACTGAGATGCAGTGTTTTCTTCGCCACTCGAGAGCCCCAAAATCATGTTCTAGTGTTGTCCCCGACTAAAATACATCTTGGTCAACCAAGAGTCATCTGTAATTTCTACCAATCGCCCCATGTGTTTTTATCAAATCTATATGTACTGAACGTATGATGCTTTAAGCGCTCTGTTTGATTAAATAAGTAAGACACACAAATAACGAGGGGGAGCCGGTCATCAATATAACCTGACTCGGACGGAGCCGGTCATCGACATATCCTGTCTAGGAGGGAGCCGGCCATCGACATAACCTTATTTATTTATTTTAATTTTACTCTGCAAGTCAGTTGAGAACACATTCTTATTTTCAATGCCGGCTTAGGAACAGTGGATTAACTACCTTGTTCAGGGGCAGGACAACATATTTGTACCATGTCAGCTCGGGGATCCGATCTTGCAACCTTTCGTTGAGAAGTCCAAAGCTCTAACCACTGGGCTACGCTGCCGCCCCAACCTAACCGGAAGGACCCCCCCTGGACTTCGTAAATTCTGCCGTTCTGCTCCTGAAGTTTTCAGTAATAGACTAATTGTCACGCCCTGGTCGAAGTATTTTGTGTTTTTCTTCATGTATTTGGTCAGGCCAGGGTGTGACATGGGTTTTTGTATGTGGTGTGTAGCTTAGTGGGATTGTAGCTTAGTGGGGTGTTCTAGGTTAGTCTATGGCTGTCTGAAGTGGTTCTCAATCAGAGGCAGGTGTTTATCGTTGTCTCTGAGCCATCATCGACTCAGTGGGTTTTGTCCAACATGTCTCTGGACCCACTCACTCTCACAGTCATACGCTGGACCTAGTTTTGTCCCATGGAATAAATGTTGTGGATCTTAATGTTTTTCCTCATAATCCTGGACTATCGGACCACCATTTTATTACGTTTGCAATTGCAACAAATAATCTGCTCAGACCCCAACCAAGGAACATCAAAAGTCGTGCTATAAATTCACAGACAACACAAAGATTCCTTGATGCCCTTCCAGACTCCCTCTGCCTACCCAGGGACGCCAGAGGACAAAAATCCGTTAACCACCTAACTGAGGATCTCAATTTAACCTTGCGCAATACCCTAGATGCAGTTGCACCCCTAAAAACTAAAAAAATGTCTCATAAGAAACTAGCTCCCTGGTACACAGAAAATACCCGAGCTCTGAAGCAAGCTTCCAGAAAATTGGAACGGAAATGGCGCCACACCAAACTGGAAGTCTTCCGACTAGCTTGGAAGGACGGTACCGTGCACTACCGAAGAGCCCTTACTGCTGCTCGATCGTCCTATTTTTCTAACTTAATTGAGGAAAATAAGAACAATCCGAAATTCCTTTTTGATACTGTGGCAAAGCTAACTAAAAAGCAGCATTCCCCAAGAGAGGATGACTTGCACTTTAGCAGTGATAAATTCATGAACTTCTTTGAGGAAAAGATTATGATTATTAGAAAGCAAATTACGGACTCCTCTTTAAACCTGCGTATTCCTCCAAACCTCAGTTGTCCTGAGTCTGCACAACTCTGCCAGGACCTAGGATCAAGAGAGACGCTCAAGTGTTTTAGTACTATATCTCTTGACACAATGATGAAAATAATCATGGCCTCTAAACCTTCAAGCTGTATACTGGACCCTATTCCAACTAAACTACTGAAAGAGCTGCTTCCTGTGCTTGGCCCTCCTATGTTGAACATAATAAACGGCTCTCTATCCACTGGATGTGTACCAAACTCACTAAAAGTGGCAGTAATAAAGCCTCTCTTGAAAAAGCCAAACCTTGACCCAGAAAATATAAAAAACTATCGGCCTATATCGAATCTTCCATTCCTCTCAAAGATTTTAGAGAAGGCTGTTGCGCAGCAACTCACTGCCTTCCTGAAGACAAACAATGTATACGAAATGCTTCGTCTGGTTTTAGACCCCATCATAGCACTGAGACGGCACTTGTGAAGGTGGTAAATGACATTTTGATGGCATCGGACCGAGGCTCTGCATCTGTCCTCGTGCTCCTAGACCTTAGTGCTGCTTTTGATACCATCGATCACCACATTCTTTTGGAGAGATTGGAAACCCAAATTGGTCTACACGGACATGTTCTGGCCTGGTTTAGGTCTTATCTGTCGGAAAGATATCAGTTTGTCTCTGTGAATGGTTTGTCCTCTGACAAATCAACTGTACATTTCGGTGTTCCTCAAGGTTCTGTTTTAGGACCACTATTGTTTTCACTATATATTTTACCTCTTGGGGATGTTATTCGAAAACATAATGTAAACTTTCACTGCTATGCGGATGACACACAGCTGTACATTTCAATGAAACATGGTGAAGCCCCAAAATTGCCCTCGCTAGAAGCATGTGTTTCAGACATAAGGAAGTGGATGGCTGCAAACTTTCTACTATTAAACTCGGACAAAACAGAGATGCTTGTTCTAGGTCCCAAGAAACAAAGAGATCTTCTGTTGAATCTGACAATTAATCTTAATGGTTGTACAGTCGTCTCAAATAAAACTGTGAAGGACCTCGGCGTTACTCTGGACCCTGATCTCTCTTTTGAAGAACATATCAAGACCATTTCGAGGACAGCTTTTTTCCATCTACGTAACATTGCAAAAATCAGAAACTTTCTGTCCAAAAATGATGCAGAAAAATTAATCCATGCTTTTGTCACTTCTAGGTTAGACTACTGCAATGCTCTATTTTCCGGCTACCCGGATAAAGCACTAAATAAACTTCAGTTAGTGCTAAATACGGCTGCTAGAATCCTGACTAGAACCAAACAATTTGATCATATTACTCCAGTGCTAGCGTCTCTACACTGGCTTCCTGTCAAAGCAAGGGCTGATTTCAAGGTTTTACTGCTAACCTACAAAGCATTACATGTGCTTGCTCCTACCTACCTCTCTGATTTGGTCCTGCCGTACATACCTACACGTACGCTACGGTCACAAGACGCAGGCCTCCTAATTGTCCCTAGAATTTCTAAGCAAACAGTTGGAGGCAGGGCTTTCTCCTATAGAGCTCCATTTTTATGGAACGGTCTGCCTACCCATGTCAGAGACGCAAACTCGGTCTCAACCTTTAAGTCTTTACTGAAGACTCATCTCTTCAGTGGGTCATATGATTGAGTGTAGTCTGGCCCAGGAGTGGGAAGGTGAACGGAAAGGCTCTGGAGCAACGAACCGCCCTTGCTGTCTCTGCCTGGCCGGTTCCCCTCTTTTCACTGGGATTCTTTGCCTCTAACTCTGTTACGGGGCTGAGTCACTGGCTTGCTGGGGCTCTCTCGTGCCGTCCCTGGGGGGGTGCGTCACCTGGGTGGGTTGATTCACTGTTGTGGTCGGCCTGTCTGGGTTCCCCCCCCTTGGGTTGTACCGTGTCGGAGATCTTTGTGGGCTATACTCGGCCTTGTCTCAGGATGGTAAGTTGGTGGTTGAAGATTTCCCTCTAGTGGTGTGGGGGCTGTGCTTTGGCAAAGTGGGTGGGGTTATATCCTTCCTGTTTGGCCCTGTCCGGGGTGTCCTCGGATGGGGCCACAGTGTCTCCTGACCCCTCCTGTCTCAGCCTCCAGTATTTATGCTGCAGTAGTTTATGTGTCGGGGGCTAGGGTCAGTTTGTTTATCTGGAGTACTTCTCCTGTCCTATTCAGGTGTCCTGTGTGAATCTAAGTGTGCGTTCTCTAATTATCTCCTTCTCTCTTTCTTTCTCTCTCTCGGAGGACCTGAGCCCTAGGACCATGCCCCAGGACTACCTGACATGATGACTCCTTGCTGTCCCCAGTCCACCTGGCCATGCTGCTGCTCCAGTTTCAACTGGCCTGGGCCCTAGGACCATGTCCCAGGACTACTTGACATGAGGACTCCTTGCTGTCCCCAGTCCACCTGGCCATGCTCCTGCTCCAGTTTCAACTGTTCTGCCTTACTATTATTCAACCATGCTGGTCATTTATGAACATTTGAACATCTTGGCCACGTTCTGTTATAATCTCCACCCGGCACAGCCAGAAGAGGACTGGCCACCCCACATATGCTCTCTCTAATTCTCTCTTTCTTTCTCTCTCTCGGAGGACCTGAGCCCTAGGACCGTGCCCCAGGACTACCTGACATGATGGCTCCTTGCTGTCCCCAGTCCACCTGACTGTGCTGCTGCTCCAGTTTCAACTGTTCTGCCTTATTATTATTTGACCATGCTGGTCATTTATGAACATTTGAACATCTTGGTCATGTTCTGTTATAATCTCTACCCGGCACAGCCAGAAGAGGACTGGCCACCCCACATAGCCCGGTTCCTCTCTAGGTTTCTTCCTAGGTTTTGGCCTTTCTAGGGAGTTTTTCCTAGCCACCGTGCTTTTACACCTGCATTGTTTGCTGTTTGGGGTTTTAGGCTGGGTTTCTGTACAGCACTTTGAGATATCAGCTGATGTACGAAGGGCTATATAAATAAATTTGATTTGATTTGATTTGATTTGATCTGATTGGGAACCATATTTAGGCAGCCATATTCTTTGGTTGTATTGTGGGTGATTGTCCTGAGTGTCTTTATGTCCTTGTGCTGTGTTAGTTGACACAAGTATAGGCTGTTTTCGGTTTTCTTTTTGTTTTGTAGTGTTTGTGTTTATTCGTGTTTACGTTTTGTTTAAATAAACATGGATCGCAATATACACACTGCAGTTTGGTCCGACTCTCCTTCACCATATGAAAACCATGACACTAATAGACTACAGCAGCAGTCAGCAACCTTTTCCAGTTGGAGTGACGCATCTTGTGGGGTCAGGTCTGGGTGGTCTGCCAGGGGCCATTTCATTTAGTATCCATTTGGGTCGGCATAGGTGTAACAGTATAATTTTAAACCGTCCCCTCGCCCATACCCGGGCGCGAACCAGGGACCTTCAGCACACAACGACAACAGTCACCCTCGAAGCATCATTACCCATCGCTCCACAAAAGCGGCGGCCCTTGCAGAGCAAGGGGAACTACTACCTCAAGGTCTCAGAGCAAGTGACGTAACCGATTGAAACGCTATTTAGCGCACACCGCTAACCGTTTCACATCCGTTACACTCACCCCCCTTTTGACCTTCCTCCTTTTTCCGCAGCAACCAGTAATCCGGGTCAACAGCATCAATGTAACAGTATAATTTTAAACCGTCCCCTCGCCCATACCCGGGCGCGAACCAGGGACGTTCTGCACACAACGACAACAGTCACCCTTGAAGCATCGTTACCCATCGCTCCACAAGAGCCGCTGCTACCCAGGCGCGAACCAGGGACCTTCTGCACACAACGACAACAGTCACCCTCGAAGCATCGTTACCCATCGCTCCACAAAAGCTGCGGCCCTTGCAGAGCAAGGGGAACTACTACTTCAAGGTCTCAGAGCAAGTGACGTAACCGATTGAAACGCTATTTAGCGCACACCGCTAACTAAGCTAGCCGTTTCACATCCGTTACATAGGGAATGATTGTATTTTCCCCTAGTATGTTCTACTGAAGTTGACCGACTGAAAGTCCTTGACTATTATTGGATTCTAAACTTTGAACATTGAGATATTAAAGACATGATAGATCAGACGCAGAGTATATAAAGGAGTGAGATCTGTAGAAAGACAGAGTGGCTGTGGA